>NW_024061630.1:98979-103979 GCF_016432855.1 Salvelinus namaycush | reverse complement strand
TTGGTTTTGTTCACAACCACACACACACGTGGTTTTGTTCCCACACACACACACACACACAGTGGTTTTGTTCCCACACACACACACAGTGGTTTTGTTCCCACACACACACACAGCGGTTTTGTTCCCACACACACACACAGTGGTTTTGTTCCCACACACACACACAGCGGTTTTGTTCACAAACACACACACAGTGGTTTATTCCCACACACACACACAGTGGTTTGTTCCCACACACACACAGTGGTTTGTTCCCACACACACACACACACACACACACACACACACACACACACACACACACAGCGGTTTTGTTCACACACACACACACACACACACACACAGTGGTTTATTCCCACACACACACACAGCGGTTTTGTTCACACACACACACACAGCGGTTTTGTTCACACACACACAGTGGTTTATTCCCACACACACACACAGTGGTTTGTTCCCACACACACACACACACACACACACAGCGGTTTTGTTCACACACACACACACACAGTGGTTTTGTTCACAAACACACACACACACAGTGGTTTTGTTCCCACACGCACACACACAGTGGTTTTGTTCCCACACACACACACACGTGGTTTTGTGTCCCACACACACACACACACATGTTTTTGTTCCCACACACACCAGCGGTTTTGTTCCCACACACACACACAGCGGTTTTGTTCCACACCACCACGGCGTTTTTGTTCCACACACACACACAGCGGTTTTGTTCCCACACACACACACAGTGGTTTTGTTCCCAACACACACACCACACGTGGTTTTGTTCCCACACACACACACACAGTGGTTTTTTCCACAAACACACACACACACAGTGGTTTTGTCACAAACACACACACACCACGTGGTTTTGTTCCCACACCACACACACACACGTGGTTTTGTTCCACACACACACACACACACACAGTGGTTTTGTTCCCACACACACACACACAGGGTTTTGTTCCCCACACACACACACACACACGTTTTTCCCAACACGCACACAGTGGTTTTGTTACCACACACACACACACACGGTGGTTTGTTCCACACACACACACACACAGTGGTTTTGTCCCCACACACCCACAGTGGTTTTGTTCACAACACACACACACACACAGTGGTTTTGTTACACAACACACACACACACAGCCGGTTTTGTTCCCACAACACCCACACAGTGGTTTTGTTCCCACCCACACACACAGTGGTTTTGTTCCCACACACACACACACAGTGGGTTTTGTTCCCACCACACACACAGTGGTTTTGTTCCCCCACACACACACAGTTGTTTGTTCCCACACACACACACACAGTGGTTTTGTTCCACACACACACACATTGGTTTTGTTCCCACACACACACACACCGTGGTTTGTTCCACACACACACACACACAGTGGTTTTGTTCACAAACACACACACACACACACAGTGGTTTTGTTCACAACACACACACACACAGTGGTTTTTGTTCCCACACACACACAACAGTGTTTTGTTCCCAACCACACACACAGTGGTTTTGTTCCCACACACACACACGTGGTTTTGTTCCACACACACACACACAGTGGTTTTGATTCCCACACACACACACACAGTGTTTTGTTCCACACACACCACACAGTGGTTTTGTTCCCACACACACACACAGTGGTTTTGTTCCCACACACACCACAGTGGTTTTGTCCCACACACACACACAGTGGTTTTGTTCCCACACACCACAGTTTTTGTTCCCACACACACACACAAGTGGTTTTTCCCACACACACACACAGTGGTTTGTTCCCACACACACACACACACACACACACACACACACACACACAGCGGTTTTGTTCACACACACACACACACACAGTGGTTTTGTTCACACACACACAGCGGTTTTGTTCACACACACACACAGCGGTTTTGTTCACACACACACAGTGGTTTATTCCCACACACACACACAGTGGTTTGTTCCCACACACACACACAGCGGTTTTTGTTCAACACACACAGTGTTTGTTCCCACACCACACACACAGGGGTTTTGTTCCACACACACACACACACAGCGTTTGTCCCACACACACACACAGTGGTTTTGTTCCCACACACACACACAGTGGTTTTGTTCCCACACACACACACAGTGGTTTTGTTCCCACACACACACACACAGGGGTTTTGTTCCACACACACACACACACACACAGTGGTTTGTTCCAAACACACACACACACACACGTGGTTTTGTTCCAAACACACACACACACAGTGGTTTTGTTCCACACACACACACAGTGGTGTTGTTCCACACACACACACACATGGTTTTGTTCCCACACACAACACACAGTGGTTTTGTTCCCACACACACACACACAGTGGTTTTGTTCCCACACACACACACACAGGTTTTGTTCCCACACACACACACACAGGTTTTGTTCCCACACACACACACACAGGTTTTGTTCCCACACACACACACACAGTGGTTTTTGTTCCCACACCACACACAGTGGTTTTGTTCCACACACACACAGTGGTTTGTTCCACACACACACACAGTGGTTTTTCCCACACACACCACAGTGGTTTGTTCCCACACACACACACACACACACACACAGCGGTTTTGTTCACACACACACACACACACGTGGTTTTGTTCACACACACACAGCGGTTTGTTTCACACACACACACACGACTGTTTGTTTCACACACACACCGTGTTTTTCCCACACACACACACAGTGGTTTGTTCCCACACACACACACAGCGGTTTTGTTCACACACACACAGTGGTTTGTTCCCACACACACACACACAGGGTTTTGTTCACAAACACACACCACACAGCGGTTTTGTTCCACACCACACACAGTGGTTTGTTCCCACACACACACACAGTGGTTTGTTCCCACACACACACACACAGGGGTTTTGTTCACACACACACACACACACAGCGGTTTTGTTCCCACACACACACATAGTGGTTTTGTTCCCACACACACACAGTGGTTTGTTCCCACACACACACACAGTGGTTTTGTTCCCACACACACACACACAGTGGTATTGTTCCCACACACACACACACAGTGGTATTGTTCCCACACACACACACACAGTGGTATTGTTCCCACACACACACAGTGGTATTGTTCCCACACACACACACAGCGGTTTTGTTCCCACACACACACACAGTGGTTTTGTTCACAAACACACACACATACACACACAGTGGTTTTGTTCCCACACACACACACACACACAGTGGTTTTGTTCCCACACACACACACACACAGTGGTTTTGTTCCCACACAAACACACAGCGGTTTTGTTCCCACACACACACACACAGTGGTTTTGTTCCCACACACACACAGTGGTTTGTTCCCACACACACACACACACAGCGGTTTTGTTCACACACACACACAGTGGTTTATTCCCACACACACACACAGTGGTTTGTTCCCACACACACACACACACACAGTGGTTTGTTCCCACACACACACACAGTGGTTTATTCCCACACACACACACAGTGGTTTTCCCACCACACATGGTTTTTCCCACACACACACACAGTGGTTTGTTCCCACACACACACACACACACAGCGGTTTTGTTCACACACACACACAGTGGTTTATTCCCACACACACACACAGCGGTTTTGTTCACACACACACACAGCGGTTTTGTTCACACACACAGTGGTTTATTCCCACACACACACACACACACACACACACACACACACACACACACACACACACACACACACACACACACACACACACACACCACACACAGCGGTTTTGTTCACACACACACACACCACACATGGTTTGTTTGTTCGTCCACACACACACACCCACACGTGGTTTTGTTTCACAAACACACACACACACAGTGGTTTTTGTTTCCCACACACACACACAGTGGGTTTTGTTCCACACACACACACACCAGTGGTTTTGTTCACACAAAATGGCACACACACACACAGTGGTTTTTGTTCCCACACACACACACACAGTGGTTTTGTTCCCACACACACACACACACGTGGTTTTGTTCCACACACACACACACAGTGGTTTTGTTCACAAAACACACACACACACACCACACACAGCGGTTTTGTTCACCACACACACACACACACACAGTGGTTTATTCCACACACACACCACAGCGGTTTTTTTCACACACACACAGTGGTTTGTTCCCACACACACACCACCACAGTGGTTTTGTTCCCACACACACACACACATGGTTTTGTTCCCACACAACACACACAGTGGTTTTGTTCCACACCACACACACAGTGGTTTTGTTCCCCACACACACACACAGTGGTTTTGTTCCCAACACACACACACACAGTGGTTTTGTTCCCACACACACACACAGTGGTTTTTGTTCCCACACACACACGTGGTTGTGTTCCCACACCACACAGTGGTTTTGTTCCCACACACACACACACCAGTGGTTTTGTTCCCACACACACACACACAGGTTTTGTTCCCACACACACACACACACAGGTTTTGTTCCCACACACACACAGTGGTTTTGTTCCCACACCACACACACAGTTGTTTGTTCCCCACCCACACACAGGTTTTGTTCCCCACACACACACACACACAGTGGTTTTGTTCCCACACCCACACACACAGTGGTTTTGTTCCCACACACACACACACAGTGGTTTTGTTCCCCCACACCACACAGTGTTTTGTCCCACACACACACACGGGGTTTTGTTCCCACACACAACACACATGGTTTTTGTTCCCACACCACCACAGTGGTTTTGTTCCCACACACACACACAGTGGTTTTGTTTCCCACACAACACACAGTGGTTTTTTTTCCACACACACACACGTGGTTTTGTTCCCACACACACCACACAGTGGTTTTGTTCCCACAC
>NW_024061630.1:32810-92810 GCF_016432855.1 Salvelinus namaycush | reverse complement strand
ATTTCATCATACATGTCAAGCAGGGAAGTTTCAGCTCTGTCTGTCTGGCCTCTTCCTCCGTGTGTCACTGTGTCCGTTTTCCATCTTGTCCAGCTGTGTCTGTAACATTTCACGTAAACCCTGTTTCTTGTCTGCAATGAAGTAGGGTGTCCTTGTACCTAGCATCGAGCATGGTGGCGACACAGTAAAGAGGCTCAGAGAGAATGCCACCGACTCGCTTGTTCACAGCCTGGAGTACTTTTTGTACGTTTTAACCCCACGGTCTGTGTGGGCAGTTTTGTTGAGCAGACGTTTCAATGCCATGACAGAGGGGTATCAACGTCTGCTGCAGACACAGTTGATGAGCTTATTTCTCCAGTCAGTTGTTTGAAATGGCAGCAGCCGTATGAGAACCAGTCATTCTTGAGCAATACGGCTTTCCTCTGTACGAAATCCTCGTCGACCCACAGTGCTGTCAGACTCGTGGGGAAAATGTCAGTCGTGAAGCTAATAGCAAGGTAGCTTATAGATGTACTTTTCAACAATACTGTGTAACATCTGAAAAATAGTGCGTAGCTCGACCAGTCGGAGAAAACCAACATCGTCCACGACAGAGGGACGGTTGATTTGTCAAGGGCAATGAATTCCATTATCTTGCCGTTTTTTAATGGATTTCGGCATTTTTGAGTTGTCTCGCAGAATTTAGTTTGTGTTGTGAAGCTAGCCACAATAAGGATTAGGCACAATTTTGGAATTTGTGGTTTGCCTTCAAAATAAAAGTACCTCTTTTTTTGAAACTGACGCAGAAGGTAACAATTGGTGGAATCATGCCGTATTTAGACTAGATAATGTTAAACAAGGTTGTAATGTGAAGCAATGAAATGGGGTATCAGTCAGAACACAACTGAAGAGTTCACACAAATATTAGCGTTGTGACTGAAATCACCTCCCCAGTCAGCCTATTGTGTGTATTGACATTCATATTGCACTGTACAGTTTGACCTAAGGATTGGGGATCAATGAAATGGGATATCGGTTTACTCAGTACCCAAGATATTTTTTCCCCAACGTCCTCGGTTTTCAGACTCCAAAACATCCACGCAGTATTGTTTATCCTCTGGAATAGTGTTCAATACACAAAGGTTGACAATAAATGTGGCTCAATTCACAGTGGTTTCAGAGTCCCGCAATAAGAGCTACGACGGTAATGTTCTCTGGGTGTCACTGAGTAGACTGCTACCCCGTGTCATTGATCCATTAATGTCATTGATCCCCAATCCATAGGTAAGGCTGTACAGTGAAATAAGTATGCCCCTAATGCAATTCTAAAGTACAATACATCCAGTGTGATTTCAACAATTTTGTCAAATTAACAAATAATTGTCTTTTATTGTCTTTTATATAACAACATTCCAACCTTGTTTAGCTTGATCAATTCATTTATGGCATAATTCTACTATTTGTATTCATTTGAATCACTGTCAATGACATACTTTTATTTTGAAGGGTAACCGCAAAGTCCACTATTGTTGCTAATCCTTATTGTGGCTAGCTTCACGTAGATGAGTCCGACCACCATTAATCAAATAAGAACTGTCTTATAAATTAGGGTTATTTTAGAGGATGACACCTAGCTATATAGTTAGCTAGCTAACTATAGCTACTGAAACAGATTGTCGTTTTGCTTTGTTTTTGGGGAAGAACATTGTTTGCATCCATGAGCTAGCTAGCTTTTCTTTATGCCCAGCACTGTAGGTGCGCGAGACAACTTTACCAGCATCATAGCATACGTATCGATGAACTGTTGTGACATACGAAGTATGAGTGATTGTGTAATAACTGAAAAATGTATGAACGTGTTAAATTATTACGTGACGGTGCAGTCATATTCAGGTTCTGATTGGTCAAGGAAGTCAGTTAAGAACAAATTCTAATTTACAATGACGGCCCGGACGACGCTGGGCCAATTGTGCGCTGCCCTATGGGACTCTCAATCACGGCCGGATGTGATACAGCCTGGATTCGAACCAGGGACTTTAGTGATGACTCTTGCACTGAGATGCTGTGCCTTAGACCGCTGCGTCCACGACCCCAAAAATTTAAATATCGGTATCAGCCAAAAAATGTCATTAGTGGCATCACTAATTTATAACATTCTTTATAAGACTTACAAAATAATGGATGTTGGCTTATGCTATAAACTAATAGGCCTTTTATCAAACTGTTGCCACAACTATAAATAAGTATGAAAATAACCAAAATTAGTGAAGAAGAAAAAAAAGGAAGAAAAATAGACTGTCATATATATCAGCGATGTGTTGGATAAGGGCGACGGGGACAACGTGTCGTTCCAGACATCGCCCAACCCTTGAGCGGAGTGGGTTTGGCTCAATGCAGCAGTTGTGTGAATGAGGTTGTGAAACCGAAAGTCTTATGAAGTATCTGTACCATCTGCGCTGCAGTTGGCTTCAGCTCGCGTGTGTGTGTGTGTGGGGAGATGACACGGCAACGTGTTCGTCTTGCCAACATCAGGTTATGGGTTATGGGTAAGAGCAGCATTGTTCTTGTTTAACATACTTTATTTTGCATCTACCTTCATCGCTGTCACTTGTGCTGTTTCTGTCCGCCTCTCCTCTCTCGTTCTGTGCCTCTCCTCTCTCGTTATGTGCCTCTCCTCTCTCGTTCTGTGCCTCTCCTCTCTCGTTCTGTGCCTCTCCTCTCTCGTTCTGTGCCTCTCCTCTCTCGTTCTGTGCCTCTCCTCTCTCGTTCTGTGCCTCTCGTTCTGTGCCTCGTTCTGTGCCTCTCTCGTTCTCTGCCTCTCTCGTTCTCTGCCTCTCTCGTTCTGTGCCTCTCTCGTTCTGTGCCTCTCCTCTCTCGTTCTGTGCCTCTCTCGTTCTCTGCCTCTCTCGTTCTGTGCCTCTCTCGTTCTGTGCCTCTCCTCTCTCGTTCTGTGCCTCTCCTCTCTCGTTCTGTGCCTCTCTCGTTCTGGGCCTCGTTCTGTGCCTCTCTCGTTCTGGGCCTCGTTCTGTGCCTCTCTCGTTCTGGGCCTCGTTCTGTGCCTCTCTCGTTCTGTGCCTCGTTCTGTGCCTCTCTCGTTCTGTCGTTCTGTGCCTCTCTCGTTCTGTCGTTCTCTTCTCTCTTTCTGTCCCCCTCTCTCGTTCTGTCCCCCTCCTCTCTCGTTCTGTCGTTCTCCTCTCTCTTTTTGTCGTTCTCCTCTCTCTGTGCTGTGAGAGAGAGAGCTCTCTCTCAGCTGTGTTAACGGCTGCTTGCCATGCGGGGTTGACTAGATAACCATGTACTTCGAAGGGCATGATTAGTTGAATCAGGTTTGTTGTTGCTTGGTTAGGACACAACCCTGCACCCACACTGGTCCTCTGTGGATAAGAAGCTATGTAACAACGACCATAACACCACGCTGGTCCTCTGGATAAGAAGCCATGGAACAACGACCATAACACCACACTGGTCCTCTGTGGATAAGAAGCCATGTAACAACGACCATAACACCACACTGGTCCTCTGGATAAGAAGCCATGTAACAACGACCATAACACCACACTGGTCCTCTGGATAAGAAGCCATGTAACAACGACCATAACACCACACTGGTCCTCTGGATAAGAAGCCATGCAACAACGACCATAACACCACACTGGTCCTCTGGATAAGAAGCCATGCAACAACGACCATAACACCACACTGGTCCTCTGGATAAGAAGCCATGTAACAACGACCATAACACCACACTGGTCCTCTGGATAAGAAGCCATGTAACAACGACCATAACACCACACTGGTCCTCTGGATAAGAAGCCATGTAACAACGACCATAACACCACACTGGTCCTCTGGATAAGAAGCCATGTAACAACGACCATAACACCACACTGGTCCTCTGGATAAGAAGCCATGTAACAACGACCATAACACCACACTGGTCCTCTGGATAAGAAGCCATGTAACAACGACCATAACACCACACTGGTCCTCTGGATAAGAAGCCATGTAACAACGACCATAACACCACACTGGTCCTCTGGATAAGAAGCCATGTAACAACGACCATAACACCACACTGGTCCTCTAGATAAGAAGCCATGTAACAACGACCATAACACCACACTGGTCCTCTGGATAAGAAGCCATGTAACAACGACCATAACACCACACTGGTCCTCTGGATAAGAAGCCATGTAACAACGACCATAACACCATACTGGTCCTCTGGATAAGAAGCCATGTAACAACGACCATAACACCACGCTGGTCCTCTGGATAAGAAGCCATGTAACAACGACCATAACACCACGCTGGTCCTCTGGATAAGAAGCCATGTAACAACGACCATAACACCACACTGGTCCTCTGGATAAGAAGCCATGTAACAACGACCATAACACCACACTGGTCCTCTGTGGATAAGAAGCCATGTAACAACGACCATAACACCACGCTGGTCCTCTGGATAAGAAGCCATGTAACAACGACCATAACACCACACTGGTCCTCTGGATAAGAAGCCATGTAACAACGACCATAACACCACACTGGTCCTCTGTGGTTAAGAAGCCATGTAACAACGACCATAACACCACACTGGTCCTCTGGATAAGAAGCCATGTAACAACGACCATAACACCACACTGGTCCTCTGGATAAGAAGCCATGTAACAACGACCATAACACCACACTGGTCCTCTGGATAAGAAGCCATGTAACAACGACCATAACACCACACTGGTCCTCTGGATAAGAAGCCATGTAACAACGACCATAACACCACACTGGTCCTCTGGATAAGAAGCCATGTAACAACGACCATCACACCACACTGGTCCTCTGGATAAGAAGCCATGTAACAACGACCATAACACCACACTGGTCCTCTGGATAAGAAGCCATGTAACAACGACCATAACACCACACTGGGCCTCTGGATAAGAAGCCATGTAACAACGACCATAACACCACACTGGTCCTCTGGATAAGAAGCCATGTAACAACGACCATAACACCACACTGGTCCTCTGGATAAGAAGCCATGTAACAACGACCATAACACCACACTGGTCCTCTGGATAAGAAGCCATGTAACAACGACCATAACACCACGCTGGTCCTCTGGATAAGAAGCCATGTAACAACGACCATAACACCACGCTGGTCCTCTGGATAAGAAGCCATGTAACAACGACCATAACACCACACTGGTCCTCTGGATAAGAAGCCATGTAACAACGACCATAACACCATACTGGTCCTCTGGATAAGAAGCCATGTAACAACGACCATAACACCACGCTGGTCCTCTGGATAAGAAGCCATGTAACAACGACCATAACACCATACTGGTCCTCTGGATAAGAAGCCATGTAACAACGACCATAACACCATACTGGTCCTCTGGATAAGAAGCCATGTAACAACGACCATAACACCACACTGGTCCTCTGGATAAGAAGCCATGTAACAACGACCATAACACCACGCTGGTCCTCTGGATAAGAAGCCATGTAACAACGACCATAACACCACACTGGTCCTCTGGATAAGAAGCCATGTAACAACGACCATAACACCACACTGGTCCTCTGGATAAGAAGCCATGTAACAACGACCATAACACCACACTGGTCCTCTGTGGATAAGAAGCCATGTAACAACGACCATCACACCACACTGGTCCTCTGGATAAGAAGCCATGTAACAACGACCATAACACCACACTGGTCCTCTGGATAAGAAGCCATGTAACAACGACCATAACACCACACTGGTCCTCTGGATAAGAAGCCATGTAACAACGACCATAACACCACACTGGTCCTCTGGATAAGAAGCCATGTAACAACGACCATAACACCACACTGGTCCTCTGGATAAGAAGCCATGTAACAACGACCATAACACCACACTGGTCCTCTGTGGATAAGAAGCCATGTAACAACGACCATAACACCACACTGGTCCTCTGGATAAGAAGCCATGTAACAACGACCATAACACCACACTGGTCCTCTGGATAAGAAGCCATGGAACAACGACCATAACACCACGCTGGTCCTCTGGATAAGAAGCCATGTAACAACGACCATAACACCACACTGGTCCTCTCTGGATAAGAAGCCATGTAACAACGACCATAACACCACACTGGTCCTCTGGATAAGAAGCCATGTAACAACGACCATAACACCAGACTGGTCCTCTGGATAAGAAGTCATGTAACAACGACCATAACACCACGCTGGTCCTCTGGATAAGAAGCCATGTAACAACGACCATAACACCACGCTGGTCCTCTGGATAAGAAGCCATGTAACAACGACCATAACACCACACTGGTCCTCTGGATAAGAAGCCATGTAACAACGACCATAACACCATACTGGTCCTCTGGATAAGAAGCCATGTAACAACGACCATAACACCACGCTGGTCCTCTGGATAAGAAGCCATGTAACAACGACCATAACACCACACTGGTCCTCTGGATAAGAAGCCATGTAACAACGACCATAACACCACGCTGGTCCTCTGTGGATAAGAAGCCATGTAACAACGACCATAACACCACACTGGTCCTCTGGATAAGAAGCCATGTAACAACGACCATAACACCACACTGGTCCTCTGGATAAGAAGCCATGTAACAACGACCATAACACCACACTGGTCCTCTGGATAAGAAGCCATGTAACAACGACCATAACACCATACTGGTCCTCTGGATAAGAAGCCATGTAACAACGACCATAACACCACGCTGGTCCTCTGGATAAGAAGCCATGTAACAACGACCATAACACCACACTGGTCCTCTGGATAAGAAGCCATGTAACAACGACCATAACACCACACTGGTCCTCTGGATAAGAAGCCATGTAACAACGACCATAACACCACACTGGTCCTCTGGATAAGAAGCCATGTAACAACGACCATAACACCACACTGGTCCTCTGGATAAGAAGCCATGTAACAACGACCATAACACCACGCTGGTCCTCTGGATAAGAAGCCATGTAACAACGACCATAACACCACACTGGTCCTCTGGATAAGAAGCCATGTAACAACGACCATAACACCACACTGGTCCTCTGGATAAGAAGCCATGTAACAACGACCATAACACCACACTGGTCCTCTGGATAAGAAGCCATGTAACAACGACCATCACACCACACTGGTCCTCTGGATAAGAAGCCATGTAACAACGACCATAACACCACACTGGTCCTCTGGATAAGAAGCCATGTAACAACGACCATAACACTCAACTTTTTAATTAAGTATCTGATTTTACATTTACTGCTGTTCTTAATAAGTTAAACTTGTCTTCCTAAAGCCCATCTGAAGACCGGGGTTTTAAATCTCGCTCTTTGCTGTGTGTCAACAAGGTACCAGGTGGTGAACCGAAAAAATAAAATCACCTGGATGAATGAAGGACAATATTATGACGATGCACCGGCCCAAACTGCATGAGTAGTCCTCTAATAGTCAGCATCTTGTCCTTCATTTGTTAGCATCTTGTCCCTTCATTTGTTAGCATCTTGTCCCTTCATTTGTTAGCATCTTGTCCCTTCATTTGTTAGCATCTTGTCCCTTCATTTGTTAGCATCTTGTCCCTCACTTGTAGGTATTCTATCGACGATATCCCTCAACCCTAATCGTATTCTTCTTCTCTCTGCATCAATGACTACCTGTCCACTCCAGAGGTCTTGGAATACAGAGGTTTCTAATTGTTTGTAATTGTTTCTCATCTTGGTGAAGACACCATGGCTAGATTAAAAAAAAATAATAATAAGAATAGCAAATTATTTTTGGAGCTGTTTTGTTAGACTTCAATGCTGCTTTATACATTTATCATAATCTGCTGCTGGAAAAACGGATGTGTTATGGCTTTACACCCCCTGCTATATTGTGGATAAAGAGTTACCTGTCTAACAGACACACAGAGGGTGTTCTTTAATGGAAGCCTCTCCAACATGATCCAGGTAGAATCAGGAATTCCCCAGGGTAGCTGTCTAGGCCCCTTTAAAAAAAATCTTTACTAACGACATGCCACTGGCCTTGAATAAAACCAATGTGTCTATGTATGCGGATGACTCAACATTATAGACGTTAGCTACTACAGCGACTGAAATGACTGCAACACTTAACAAAGAGCTGCAGTTAGTTTCAGAATGGGTGGCATGGAAGGGTCTGAATACTTACGTAAGGTATTTTATTATACATTTGCAAAAAATTCTAAAACTGTTTTAGCTATGTCATGATGGTGTTTTGTATAGATTAATGAGAAACAGTTAATCAATTTTATAATAAGGCTGTAACGTAACAAAATGTGGAAAAAAGTGATGGGGTCTGAATACTTTCCGAATGCACTATAACTGCCATAATGTTGCTGGACCCCAGGAAGAGTAGCTGCTGCCTTGGCAGGAACTAATGGGGATCCATAATAAACCCCAGGAAGAGTAGCTGCTGCCTTGGCAGGAACTAATGGGGATCCATAATAAACCCCAGGAAGAGTAGCTGCTGCCTTGGCAGGAACTAATGGGGATCCATAATAAACCCCAGGAAGAGTAGCTGCTGCCTTGACAGGAACTAATGGGGATCCATAATAAACCCCAGGAAGAGTAGCTGCTGCCTTGGCAGGAACTAATGGGGATCCATAATAAACCCCAGGAAGAGTAGCTGCTGCCTTGGCAGGAACTAATGGGGATCCATAATAAACCCCAGGTAGAGTAGCTGCTGCCTTGGCAGGAACTAATGGGGATCCATAATAAACCCCAGGAAGAGTAGCTGCTGCCTTGGCAGGAACTAATGGGTATCCATAATAAACCCCAGGTAGAGTAGCTGCTGCCTTGGCAGGAACTAATGGGGATCCATAATAAACCCCAGGTAGAGTAGCTGCTGCCTTGGCAGGAACTAATGGGGATCCATAATAAACCCCAGGAAGAGTAGCTGCTGCCTTGGCAGGAACTAATGGGGATCCATAATAAACCCCAGGAAGAGTAGCTGCTGCCTTGGCAGGAACTAATGGGGATCCATAATAAACCCCAGGAAGAGTAGCCGCTGCCTTGACAGGAACTAATGGGGATCCATAATAAACCCCAGGAAGAGTAGCTGCTGCCTTGGCAGGAACGAATGGGTATCCATAATAAACCCCAGGTAGAGTAGCTGCTGCCTTGGCAGGAACTAATGGGGATCCATAATAAACCCCAGGAAGAGTAGCTGCTGCCTTGGCAGGAACTAATGGGTATCCATAATAAACCCCAGGAAGAGTAGCTGCTGCCTTGGCAGGAACTAATGGGGATCCATAATAAACCCCAGGAAGAGTAGCTGCTGCCTTGGCAACAAACTGATCCATAATAAACCCTCCTGGATCAAGAGCCTTTAGTTCATTGTTTAACTTTATGACCTTGTCTGTCCTTGAAAATAGTTTCAGACATCGTATAAAATATGCTCTATGCTCTCGTTAGCATTCTCCAATGGGATTTTACATGTCATTGTTAGCATCGCTAACCTTTCAGATTACAGAAGCCCCAGTAGGGTTTTGAAAATAGCACCCTATTACGGTTCCGTGCCGGTATTACTGAGTTTTCCAGGTATGGCACAAGGGCGCGGTATTAAGGTATGAGAATCTGTATACCGCCCCAAGCCAACACCTGTACTACTGTCATTTAAGGTATTAAGGGCGCGGTATTAAGGTATGAGAATCTGTATACCGCCCCAAGCCAACACCTGTACTACTGTCATTTAAGGTATTAAGGGCGCGGTATTAAGGTATGAGAATCTGTATACCGCCCCAAGCCAACACCTGTACTACTGTCATTTTAAGGTATTAAGGGCGCGGTATTAAGGTATGAGAATCTGCATACCGCCCCAAGCCAACACCTGGACTACTGTCATGTCGTCAGGTGCCTTCAAAGAGGGACTTAGGAAAATGTACAGGGCAGCACGGGCTGGCCCTTAAATGTACACAGAGAGGAGCTCAAAGTAGAGGACAGATTTGACTTTATCACTAATATGTATTTGTGAGAAGTATTGACCTGCTCAATGCCACCGAGGTGTCTGTTTTTTTCAAGCTACTAGCACACGGCTCAGACACCCATGCGTACCCCACAAGACATGCCACCAGAGGTCTCTTCACAGTCCCCAAGTCCAGAACAGACTATGGGAGGCGCACAGTACTACATAGAGCCATGACTACATGGAACTCTATTCCACATCAGGTAACTGATGCAGCAGTAGAATCAGATTTAAAAAGCAGGTAAAAATACACCTTATGGAACAGTGGGGACTGTGAATAGACACACACACGTTATCATACGCACTATACACACACGTACACATGGATTTTGTGTTGTAGAGTAGTGGCCTGAGAGACTTAATGCGTTATAAAATCTGGTGTGTTTTTATAATGTTTTTAACATTGTATATAACTGCCTTTACCCCTGGAAGAGTAGCTGCAGCTGTTGGGGATCCATAATAAACATTACAGCCATAATATAGAAGCCTGGGATCCATAATAAAGAAGCCTGGGATCCATAATATAGAAGCCTGGGATCCATAATATAGAAGCCTGGGATCCATAATATAGAAGCCTGGGATCCATAATATAGAAGCCTGGGATCCATAATATAGAAGCCTGGGATCCATAATATAAGAGTAAGAGTTGATCACTGACTTCATATCAGTCCTGTACTGTACACGACACAATACATTTCTATGTGAGCTGTACTGCTCTGTAACATAACTCGTCCACTTCCTCCCTTCTATATATATACACACACACACACTCACACTCTGTAATGTAGCCCTAAGCCACCCACTCATCTCGTAAGGCCCCAGTAAGACCTCAGCAGCACATGCAGTACCACATGGTCTGGCCGGTGCAGCGTGGTCTGGCCGGTGCAGCGTGGTCTGGCCGGTGCAGCGTGGTCTGGCCGGTGCAGCGTGGTCTGGCCGGTGCAGCGTGGTCTGGCCGGTGCAGCGTGGTCTGGCCGGTGCAGCGCGGTCTGGCCGGTGCAGCGCGGTCCGGCCGGTGCAGCGCGGTCCGGCCGGTGCAGCGCGGTCCGGCCGGTGCAGCGCGGTCCGGCCGGTGCAGCGCGGTCCGGCCGGTGCAGCACCACAAATACACCTCTATTTTTTAAAATATATTTTTTTCTATTTGTCTGGCTACTCCGTGTGCTTGTAGAAAACACTGCTACTAATTCCTCTCTAGGTTTCTTCCTAGGTTCCTGCCTTTCTAGGGAGTTTTTCCTAGCCACCCACCGTGCTTCTACATCTGTGTTGCTTGCTGTTTTAGGCTGGGTTTCTGTACAAGCACTTTGTGACACCAGCTGATGTAAAAAAAGGGCTTTATCCGGGATCCTTGGGACGTTCATATCCCGTTTTGAAGTTTAAATTTGAAGACGCTATAATTCTAATCATTTGAGTTTATAGGACAAAAACAAGCAAATATAATGTAGATAACCATTGTACCATCTAAACCGCTGTGAAATATATATTTTCTATAACCAAAAATAGTGTGGGGGGGGTTTTTCAGCTGTTTTGAAGCTGAAACTGAAATTCAGTCGAAGTA
This sequence comes from Salvelinus namaycush, assembly GCF_016432855.1. NCBI lineage: Eukaryota > Metazoa > Chordata > Actinopteri > Salmoniformes > Salmonidae > Salvelinus > Salvelinus namaycush. The sequence continues at coordinate 81,241 of NW_024061630.1, read as the reverse complement.
TGATCATCAGGACAACACAGGACCATAGACTAGTGGGCGAGAGAGGGAGATTTCGCTGTGAGAGAGAGCCCCTAACCTAAATGATTCACACAGTTTTTTTTTCCCCCCCTACGCTGCACTGTATTTCTCTACATGTCACAGTAATGCCACTTTCAACAGTCATGGAAACTTCCATGTAGCAATGCATACAAAGTGGTATCGGCCTATGAGCTTTCTGTTTTATTTAACCACTTTTACAGAATACAATACCCTCTTCTCTCCCACTGTTATTTTTCATGGTTTGTAATTGTCGGACCCCAGGAAGTTTGAATACAATTGAAATTATGTTTCATTTGAGGCGAAGTGTTGGGCTTAATTGTAGGCTCTCTAAGTTTAAGCGTCATCGTATTAGTATGGGGGGGGGGGGGTATGTCTTAAGTGAATGACTTGAAATTCTCACCATGCCCTCCTGTGTTGTTGTAGGAGCGTAATGAACGCGCTGAGTCATAGCTCATCACACAACTAACATGACATACACTATATACAGTTGAAGTCGGAAGTTTACGTACACTTAGGTTGGAGTCATTAAAACTCGTTTTTCAACCACTCCACAAATTTCTTGATAACAAACTATAGTTTTGGCAAGTCGGTTAGGACATCTACTTTGTGCATGACACAAGTAATTTTTCCAACAATTGTTTACAGACAGATTGTTTCACTTATAATTCCAGTGGGTCAGAAGTTTACAGTCAACTGACTGTGCCTTTTTTAAAACCGCTTGGAAAATTCCAGAAAATTATGTCATGGCTTCTGATAGGATAATTGATATCATTTGAGAATTGTCGATGTTCTCTTCCTGTGCATTACAGGAGCATGATTAGCCCGTAGCTAGCCACACGACCTAACGTAACATATCATAACATGTAGTGTTAATGTTCTCTTACGTGTCTTCTGTTGCAGGTGCATGATGAGCGTGCTGGGCCGTAGCTCTCGTAGCTAGTCACACGGTGGGTGGGAGGGACTCCGTCCGCACCACCAGCACACTGCACCATGGCCAAACCCGGGACAGACAGAGATGGAGCCATGGTGGACAAACCGACGGGGAAGAAGGTACGCTTATACACAAAGCATTATATTCTTCACACGCCCGGCACGATCTGGTCTAGAAACAAAACCCCTAGCTTATCTTTATCTCCTACGTCTTAGCCCCTAACCCCCCTGGGAACAATATATGGTATTAAGTTTCTGGGTTAGCAAGTAGTACTATGGTCAGATCTACAAGATAATAAGCAGAGCATGTGAGCGGATTATAGGGTTGTCTCTGACGACGACAACAACAAAAGATGGCAGACCAAGAGTCGTCTGTTCTTTAGACCAATCAAAAAAAAAAAAAAAACTTGCATTTTTCCATATAGCCACACACCCTATGTGTTAATAAATCAACTATATGTTGGCTACTGAGCTTGTCTGATGCTTTAAGCACTGATATTACAAATTATTAAAGAGGGAGCCAGAGACCAATATAGCCAAACCAGAAGAAAATAACCTCTCCCCCCCAGCTGCTGCTGGCCTTTGAAGATTCTACCACTTTGCTCCTGAACTTGCCGGTAATGGGCTCCACCAGCGGTCGGTGCCGGTAATGGGCTCCACCAGCGGTCGGTGCCGGTAATAGGCTCCACCCGCGGTCGGCGCCGGTAATAGGCTCCACCAGCGGTCGGCTCCGGTAATGGGCTCCACCAGCGGTCGGTGCCGGTAATAGGCTCCACCAGCGGTCGGCTCCGGTAATAGGCTCCACCAGCGGTCGGTGCCGGTAATAGGCTCCACCAGCGGTCGGCGCCGGTAATAGGCTCCACCAGCGGTCGGCGCCGGTAATAGGCTCCACCAGCGGTCGGCGCCGGTAATAGGCTCCATTTTCAACATTTTCAAGGAGCTTTCCGTTTTTGATTAGGGTTATTTTGCCTAAACCCTTTAGGCTTACCCGTAGAAAAATAACCTACGTCCCTGCCCAGCCTGGCAAGAGTGGCCTGAAGGGTGTTTAGCGTCCAAATATAATTGTATATGTCATATGCGCCGAATACAACCTTAACGTGAAATTCCCAGTGGCTCTGCAAGCACGGAGAGGGGTTTCTCAGCTGCTGGCATGTTTATTAAAATACTTTCAAATCATACAGTTTGGGTTCAATATTTTAAAACCAAATGGTAGGTCCAGGTTGTCACGTAAATAGATTGGTGTTGGTTAAATGGTGATTTAATTTTTAAATTTTTATGAATGGAGCTAATTTGGAACGGCAGTTTTATTTCAAATTAAATTCTCGCCGGAGCGGTGCTCAAGCACCATTCCCTGAGCGATAAGCGGGATTTCCAACCCCCTACAACTCTGCTCAAATACTCTGATATTAATCCAGAAGAGTTCCTCTGCTCAAATACTCTGATATTAATCCAGAAGAGTTCCTCTGCTCAAATACTCTGATATTTATCCAGAAGAGTTCCTCTGCTCAAATACTCTGATATTAATCCAGAAGAGTTCCTCTGCTCAAATACTCTGATATTTATCCAGAAGAGTTCCTCTGCTCAAATACTCTGATATTTATCCAGAAGAGTTCCTCTGCTCAAATACTCTGATATTTATCCAGAAGAGTTCCTCTGCTCAAATACTCTATTAATCCAGAAGAGTTCCTCTGCTCAAATACTCTGATATTTATCCAGAAGAGTTCCTCTGCTCAAATACTCTGATATTTATCCAGGAGAGTTCCTCTGCCCAAATACTCTATGAAGATATCAGTGGAACTCCTCTGGATAAATAAAGGATAACTGTATCAACTCCACACTACAACGGGAACTACTCTTTTAACTAAGCCACTGAAAATCAAATTGTACTGCAGAAAAATCAGCATTTTCAAAACCATCAATAAAGCTGCGTTTTTAAACAACATCTGCTTCAATAGATATGGGACGGGCAACTAGTTTTTCATCACACAAATTTAATGCTAATCATTCGGCAGAAAATAGCTTCGTGTTCATTAGATGACAACAGTAGTGCAATGCTATTTGGCTGGCAGCCACACAAGTTTATTTTTATTTAAACCTTTATTTAACTAGGAAAGTCAGTTAAGAACAAATTCTTATTTTCAATGACGGCCTACCCCGGCCAAACCCAGACACTGGTTTAACTGCCTTGTCAGCTCGGGGATTCGATCTTGCAACCTTTTGGTTACTAGTCCAACGCTCTAACCACTAGGCTACCTGCCGCCCCAAGTAAAGTAAATAAGCTTACAATGAAAGAGCAAGTCATTTTTTTTGCGTAAACGATGCATGGCCATCAGATTTCTTATGTTTACCATTATATTCTAGATAGAATGTAGGCAGCTACATTTCCTAATGTTTTGCTTGACGTTAATCTAAATCTACTGGAGAAAAGCAACCGTTGCCTCTTCCTCTCTGCCATCAGAGAGGAAGAGTGCCGTTCGTGAATGTGTCTGAGGACGATAGCAAAGATTTCTCATCCGAGTGGAGATGTGTAACTGAAGCACAACGTTTGTCTGAAGCTGAGCAGAAATTCACGATAAGAACAGATCTAACACTTCAGATCTCCGTTTACGAAACGCAGCAAGATATTTATTCAGCGTTTTTTTATTACATTTTTCTGCATGGGGTAAAAAAAAACTGAATTCTGCGTTAACGTAACCCCTGTTACAATTCATTCCTCCCTTTTTTTTTTTCTTCTCCAGAGCAAAGATAAGATTTCCCTGTTCACCAAGACTCCGAAGCTTGACCGCAGTGAGTTTCTGGGGGGGAAAGAAGGGAAACCACCCAAGTCTTCCATGAAACGCAAACTGTCCTTCACCGTGAGCCCCCCTCGCAACAAGGAGAGAGAATCAGACACAGGTACCAACGTCTCACATGGCTTTTTCACAACTGTGTGTGTGTGAGATAATGATGGGGTATATTTTTTTAAACATTTTTAATATACTTTTGTACTTTATTTGGATACAACAAATAGTGTCTTATAAAGCACATGTGGGCTGGGCATCCATGCAGATGCATGATACTATAATGCAATCTATCATGTGCTGTACCTTCATAAATAAGAGTGTATATCTAGTATATATCTAGTATAATAGTATATATCTAGTATAATAGTATATATCTAGTATAATAGTATATATCTAGTATATATCTAGTATAATAGTATATATCTAGTATAATAGTATATATCTAGTATATATCTAGTATAATAGTGTACATCTAGTATAATAGTGTATATCTAGTATAATAGTGTATATCTAGTATAATAGTATATATCTAGTATATATCTAGTATAATAGTATATATCTAGTATAATAGTATATATCTAGTATATATCTAGTATAATAGTGTACATCTAGTATAATAGTGTATATCTAGTATAATAGTATATATCTAGTATAATAGTATATATCTAGTATAATAGTGTACATCTAGTATAATAGTATATATCTAGTATAATAGTATATATCTAGTATAATAGTATATATCTAGTATATATCTAGTATAATAGTGTATATCTAGTATAATAGTGTACATCTAGTATAATAGTGTATATCTAGTATAATAGTGTATCTAGTATATATCTAGTATAATAGTGTATATCTAGTATAATAGTATATATCTAGTATAATAGTATATATCTAGTATAATAGTATATATCTAGTATAATAGTGTATATCTAGTATAATAGTGTATATCTAGTATAATAGTGTATATCTAGTATAATATTATATATCTAGTATAATATTATATATCTAGTATAATAGTATATATCTAGTATAAGAGTATATATCTAGTATAAGAGTGTATATCTATAAGAGTGTATATCTAGTATAAGAGTATATATCTATAAGAGTATATATATCTAGTAGAAGAGTATATATCTATAGGAGTATGTATAAGAGTATATATATATCTAGTCTAACGGTGTATATCTATAAGAGTGTATATCTAGTATAAGAGTATATATCTATAAGAGTATATATATCTAGTAGAAGAGTATATATCTAGTAGAAGAGTATATATCTAGTATATATCTATAAGAGTATATATATCTAGTATAATAGTATATATCTAGTATAAGAGTATATATCTAGTATATATCTATAAGAGTATACATATCTAGTAGAAGAGTATATATCTATAGGAGTATGTATAAGAGTATATATATATCTAGTCTAACGGTGTATATCTAGTATAACAGTGTATATCTAGTATATATCTATAAGAGTATATATCTAGTAAGTGTATACCCCCCAAGTTTTCTGAACAAAATGTTTATTTTATTTTATTGTTGGACATAAGACTGTAACAACACCAATAGATCAGCTCAAAGTGATTAAAAAATATATATATTTTAGAAATCTGTTCCAAAGTATTCCCACGCGTAATAGAGATATAATTTTTTTTGATCGTATACAAATTCAAGCTAGTTTTGAAATGTATTATGCTTTAGTCAAAATATTTGATCCGTTTGTGCTTCTTGCGGTCAAATTGCAGTCGACTAATTATTTGTAATTCTGTTCCGGCCCCTTGACCAAACGGTCAAGAAAAATTCGGCCCACGGCTGGATCTTGTGCTCATGATCCCTGTAATAGTATATTTCTAGTATAATAGTATGTATCTAGTATAATAGTATGTATCTAGTATAATCTAGTATACTTAGATTGGAGTCAACTTGTTTTTCAACCACTCCACAAATTTCTTGTTAACAAACTATAGTTTTGGCAAGTCAGTTAGGACATCTACTTTGTGCATGACACAAGTCATCTTTCCAACAATTGTTTACAGACAGATTATTTCACTTATAATTCAATGTATCACAATTCCAGTGGGTCAGAAGTTTACAATACACTAAGTTGACTGTGCCTTTAAACAGCTTGGAAAATTCCAGAGAATTATGTCATGGCTTTAGAAGCTTCTGATAGGCTAATTGACATGATTTGAGTCAATTGGAGATGTACCTGTGGATGTATTTCAAGGCCTACCTTCAAATTCAGTGCCTCTTTGCTTGACATCATGGGTAAATCAAATAATTGTAGACCTCCACAAGTCTGGTTCATCCTTGGGAGCAATTTCCAAACGCCTGAAGGTACCACGTTCATCTGTACAAACAATAGTACGCAAGTATAAACACCATGGGACCACGCAGCCGTCATACCGCTCAGGAAGGAGACGCATTCTGTCTCCTAAAGATGAACGTACTATGGTGCGAAAAGTGCAAATCAATCCCAGAACAACAGCAAAGGACCTTGAAGATGCTGGAGGAAATGGGTACAAAAGTATCTATATCCACAGTAAAACGAGTCCTATATCGACATAACCTGAAAGGCCTCTCAGCAAGGAAGAAGCCACTGCTCCAAAACCGCCATAAAAAAAGCCAGACTACGGTTTGCAACTGCACATGGGAACAAAGATCGTACTTTTTGGAGAAATGTCCTCTGGTCTGATGAAACAAAAATAGAACTGTTTGGCCATAATGACCATTGTTAGGTTTGGAGGATAAAGGGGGAGTCTTGCAAGCTGAAGAACACCATCCCAACCGTGAAGCACGGGGGTGTTTGCATCATGTTGTAGGGGTGCGTTGCTGCAGGAGGGACTGGTGCACTTCACAAAATAGATGGCATCATGAGGCAGGAAAATGTGGATATATTGAAGCAACATCTCAGGACATCAGTTAGGAAGTTAAAGCTTGGTCGCAAATGGGTCTTCCAAATGGACAATGACCCCAGCCATACTTCCAAAGTTGTGGCAAAATGGCTTAAGGACAACAAAGTCAAGGTATTAGTGGCCATCACAAAGCCCTGACCTCAATCCTATAGAAAATGTGTGGGCAGAACAGAAAAAGCATGTGCGAGCAAGGAGGCCTACAAACCTGACTCAGTTACACCAGCTCTGTCAGGAGGAATGGGCCAAAATTCACCCAACTTGTTGTGGGAAGCTTGTGGAAGGTTACCCGAAATGTTTGACCCAAGTTAAACAATTTAAAGGCAATGCTACCAAATAATAATTGAGTATGTAAACTTCTGACCCACTTGCAATGTAATGAAAGAAATAAAAGCTGAAATAAATCATTCTCTCTACTATTATTCTGACATTTCACATTCTTAAAATAAAGTGGTGATCCTACCTGACCTAAAACGGGGAATTTTTACTAGGATTAAATGTCAGGAATTGTGAAAAACAAAGTTTTTAAATGTATTTGGTTAAGATGTATGTAAACTTCCGACTTCAACTGTATGTAATAACATGTTCACAGTAACGTTAAGTAAACAACATCTGTACTGGTCTGGTCTGATACGTGGTACATTGTTCATAGTAACGTTAAGTCAACAACACGACCTGAACGTTTTATAAAGGCGTTGGTTACTCTAAGTAGCTCGTGACAGGAGCGTCTGCTAAATGACTGAAATATGAACGTTTAATGCTGCAGTCAGAGATTCTGACGGGGGGGGGCCTTGTTCTTCTACACCACCAACATATTCAGCATCTTGTTTTCACTTCAACTCAAATCTGGAACAGCCAGAGAGAGTCTAGATGTACTGAGGCAATAGTAGCCTGAGCTCATTGCCGGTAAAACTAAGCCTTCGTCTGGTGTAATGGCCTGATACTTTCTGTGTTGAGCTTCCCTGTAACCAGTCACACACACACACACACACACACACAGACACACACAGACACAGACACAGACACACACACACACACACACACACAGTCCCCTGTATCCAACCAACCCATGGTTTGGATATTGAAACCCCCTTATTGCAACTTTCCCAACAACACACACAGTGCTGCTTTTCCTTTGAAGTCTATAAACAGTCATTTTCAGTCAGATCCTGTATATGAAACAGGGTTGAATCTGTAATTACGATAAAGGACCCTGGGTATGGTGGCCTAAACAGGACACACTTAGGCCAATGAACCATACTCCTTCACGCACGCTCGGGGAACCGTTACTCCATCTCCTCCGCGTTTTAGCTCTGAATAAATGTTCAACTGAATGTTCTCCCATAATCCCTTGCTTGCCCCTGGTTGTACTCTCTTTTTAAATTTAGCTCCGATGAAATGTATTTGAGAAGTTATCCTAGATCAGGTTTCATTGTTTGAATGGTAAGATGCCAATCATTTGAGTGTGCTTTTGGGTAGTGAAGGAAAGCAACCGCCCACTCCGCCCTGGATCTTTACTGTCGCTTTTTAGCTCCGATGAAATGTATTGAGTCTACAAAACATAACTCTTGAGTAGAAGTTTGAGTTGCTCTGTGACAATTTCTAATTGTGTTAAAGGATAAAGGTTAAAGTCTTTTTTGTTAAATCGAAAGTCAAATCCTGGCTTATGGTTCAAGCTGATGTGATGAAGTGCATTTTGGAAAAATATTCAGACCCCTTGACTTTATCCACATTTTGTTACGTTACATCCTTATTCTAAAATTTATTACATAATGTTTTCCCCCTCATCAATCTACACACAATACAGCATAATGAATCTTGGTTTCATCAGACCAGAGAATCTTGTTTCTCATGGTCTGAGAGTCCTTTAGGTGCCGTCTGGCCACTCTACCATAAAGGCCTGATTGGTAGAGTGCTGCAGAGATGGTTGTCCTTCTGGAAGGTTCTCCCATCTCCACTGAGGAACTCTGGAGCTCTGTCAGAGTGACCATCAAGTTTTTGGTCACCTCCCTGATCAAGGCCCTTCTCCTCCGTTTGCTTAGTTTGGCCGGGCGGGCGAACTTCTTCCATTTAAGAATGATGGTGGCCACTGTGTTCTTGGGGACCTCTAAATGCTGCAGACATTTGTTGGTACCCTTCCCCAGATCTGTGCCTCGACACAATCCTGTCTCTGAGCTCTACGGACAATTCCTTCGACCTCATGGCTTGGTTTCACATTAAATGTTATTTGTCACATGCGCCGAATACAACAGTGAATTGTTTACTTTAAAGCCCTTAACCAACAATGCAGTTTTAAGAAAAAAAGGTAACAAAAAATAAATAAAAGTAACAAGTTATTCAAGAGCGGCAGTAAAATAACAATAGCGAGGCTATATACACGGGGCACCGGTTAATCGAGGAAATTGAGGTAATATGTACATCTAGGTAGAGTTATTAAAGTGACTATGCATAGATGATAACAACAGAGTAGCAGCTGTGTAAAAGGGGGGGGGCGGAGGCAATGCAAATAGTCTGGGTAGCCATTTGATTAGCTGTTCAGGAGTCTTATGGCTTGGGGGGGTAGAAGCTGTTTAGAAGCCTCGTGGACCTAGACTTGGCGCTCCGGTACCGCTTGCTGTGCGGTAGTGCGTACGGTCCTTCCTCTGACACCTTGTGGTGGTATAGAGGTCCTGGATGGCAGGAACCAGTGATGTACTGGGCCGTACGCACTACCCTCTGTAGTGCCTTGCAGTCAGAGGCCAAGCAGTTGTCTATACCAGTCAGGGTGCTCTCGATGGTGCAGCTGTAGAACCTTTTGAAGATCTGAGGAACCATGACAAATCTTTTCAGTCTCCTGAGGGGGAATAGGTTTTGTCGTGCCCTCTTCACGACTGTCTTGGTGTGCTTGGACCATGATAGTTTGTTGGTGATGTGGACACCAAGGAACTTGAAGCTCTCAACCTGCTCCACTACAGCCCCGTCGATGAGAATGGGGGTGTGCTCGGTCCTTCTTTTCCTGTAGTCCACAATCATCTCCTTTGTCTTGATCACGTTGAGGGAGAGGTTGTTGTCCTGGCACCACACGGCCAGGTCTCTGACCACCTCCCTATAGGCTGTCTCGTCGTTGTCGGTGAACATGTTGTGTCATCTGCAAACTTAATGATGGTGTTGGAGACGTGCCTGGCCGCGCAGTCATGAGTGAACAGGGAGTACAGGAGGAGACTGAGCACGCACCCCTGAGGGTCCCTGAGTTGAGGATCAGCGTGGCGGATGTGTTGTTACCTACCCTTACCACCTGGGGGCGGCCCGTCAGGAAGTCCAGGATCCAGTTGCAGAGGGAGGTGTTTAGTCCCAGGATCCTTAGCTTAGTGTTGAGCTTTGAGGGTACTATGGTGTTGAACTCTGAGCTGTAGTCAATGAATAGCATTCTCACATAGGTGTTCCTTTTGTCCAGGTGTGAAAGGGCAGTGTGGAGTACAATAGAGATTGCATCATCTGTGGATCTGTTTGGACGGTATGCAAATTGGAGTGGGTCTAGGGTTTCTGGGATAATGGTGTTGATGTGAGCCATGACAGCCTTTCAAAGCACTTCATGGCTACGGACGTGAGTGCTACGGGTCTGTAGTCATTTAGGCAGGTTGCCTTTCGTGTTCTTGGGCACAGGGACAATAGGGGTCTGCTTGAAACATGTTGGTATTACAGACTCAATCAGGGACATGTTGAAAATGTCAGTGAAGACACCTGCTAGTTGGTCAGCACATGCCCGGGGTTTCTAGGTCACATCTTGACGTGAGAGTTTGAATTGAACAGCCTACAACAGAGGAGCTAGTTGTGTGCTTTTGGGTAGAGAAGGAAAGCAACAGCCCCACGCCACCCTGGATATAAACTGTCTCTTGTAATGACTCATGTGTGAGATGTGTGAATGAGCGTGTGAGAGAGAGAGGCGTGCATTAATGCGTTACTTTCCCCCTGCTCTCTCTCTCTCCTCTCCCTCCTCCTCATCTCCCCTTCTCTTCCCTCCCTCCCTCTTACCTCCCCACCGCCCCATGTCTCTGCTTTCCCCCTGCTCTCTCTCTCTCCTCTCCCTCCCTCCCTCATCTCCTCTTCCCTCCCTCCCACTTACCTCCCCACCGGCCGTGTCTCTGCTTTCCCCCTGCTCTCTCTCTCTCCTCTCCCTCCCTCCCTCATCTCCTCTTCCCTCCCTCCCTCTTACCTCCCCACCGCCCGTGTCTCTGCTTTCCCCATGCTCTCTCTCTCTCCTCTACCTCCCTCCCTCATCTCCCCTTCTCTTCCCTCCCTCCCTCTTACCTCCCCACCGCCCGTGTCTCTGCTTTCCCCATGCTCTCTCTCTCTCCTCTACCTCCCTCCCTCATCTCCCCTTCTCTTCCCTCCCTCCCTCTTACCTCCCCACCGGCCGTGTCTCTGCTTTCCCCCTGCTCTCTCTATCTCTCCTCTCCCTCCCTCCCTCATCTCCCCTTCTCTTCCCTCCCTCCCTCTTACCTCCCCACCGCCCGTGTCTCTGCTTTCCCCATGCTCTCTCTCTCTCCTCTACCTCCCTCATCTCCCCTTCTCTTCCCTCCCTCCCACTTACCTCCCCACCGGCCGTGTCTCTGCTTTCCCCCTGCTCTCTCCTCTACCTCCCTCCCTCATCTCCCCTTCTCTTCCCTCCCTCCCTCTTACCTCCCCACCACCCCGTGTCTCTGCTTTCCCCCTGCTCTCTCTCTCTCCTCTCCCTCCCTCCTCATCTCCCCTTCTCTTCCCTCCCTCCCCGTGTCTCTGCTTTGCCCAGTAGATGAGTCAGACCCAGGCCAGTCCACTGAGTCCTGGGAAGAGTCTGAGGGGAGGTTAGTGACTCCCTGCAGGATGTGTTTAGCAGGTAACTGGTCACTGCAGCCTGGGTCCTCGAGTCTACGCTACGCTACGCTATGATGTTAAAACACACACACACACACACACACATGCATACATGTGTTGTGTGTGTGTGTGTGTGTGTGTGTGTGTGTGTAGGTGTCTTGTCGTAGTAACTCCAGCAACTCCATGTCATGTACCCAACACTCTCTGCCGTGCTGTAAACACACACACACATGGAGTGGCCTTATAGTTTCCCTTGCATGCTACTATGCTGTCTTCCTACCCTGTTATGTTAGTCTAATCCCCGTCTTCCTATCCTGTTATGTTAGTCTAATCCCCGTTTTCCAGCCCTGTTATGTTAGTCTAATCCCCGTCTTCCTATCCTGTTAGTCTAATCCCAGTCTTCCAGCACTACCCTGTCATGTTAGGCTAATCCCCGTCTTCCTATCCTGTTATGTTAGTCTAATCCCCGTCTTCCTATCCTGTTATGTTAGTCTAATCCCCGTCTTCCTACCCTGTTATGTTAGTCTAATCCTCGTCTTCCAGCCCTGTTATGCTAGTCTAATCCCCGTCTTCCTATCCTGTTATGTTAGTCTAATCCCCGTCTTCCTATCCTGTTATGTTAGTCTAATCCCCGTCTTCCTATCCTGTTATGTTAGTCTAATCCCCGTCTTCCAGCCCTGTTATGTTAGTCTAATCCCCGTCTTCCAGCCCTGTTATGTTAGTCTAATCCCCGTCTTCCTACCCTGTTATGCTAGTCTAATCCCCGTCTTCCAGCCCTGTTATGCTAGTCTAATCCCCGTCTTCCAGCCATGTTATGCTAGTCTAATCCCCGTCTTCCAGCCCTGTTATGCTAGTCTAATCCCCGTCTTCCAGCCATGTTATGCTAGTCTAATCCCCGTCTTCCAGCCATGTTATGCTAGTCTAATCCCCGTCTTCCAGCCCTGTTATGCTAGTCTAATCCCCGTCTTCCAGCCATGTTATGCTAGTCTAATCCCCGTCTTCCTACCCTGTTATGTTAGTCTAATCCCCGTCTTCCAGCCATGTTATGCTAGTCTAATCCCCGTCTTCCAGCCATGTTATGCTAGTCTAATCCCCGTCTTCCTACCCTGTTATGTTAGTCTAATCCCCGTCTTCCTATCCTGTTATGCTAGTCTAATCCCCGTCTTCCAGCCCTGTTGTGTTAGTCTAATCCCCGTCTTCCAGCCCTGTTATGTTAGTCTAATCCCCGTCTCCCTCTCCTGTTAGTCTAATCCCCGTCTCCCTCTCCTGTTAGTCTAATCCCCGTCTCCCTCTCCTGTTAGTCTAATCCCCGTCTCCCTCTCCTGTTAATCTAATCCCCGTCTTCCAGCCCTGTTATGTTAGTCTAATCCCCGTCTTCCTATCCTGTTATGTTAGTCTAATCCCCGTCTCCCTCTCCTGTTAGTCTAATCCCCGTCTTCCAGCCCTGTTATGTTAGTCTAATCCCCGTCTTCCTATCCTGTTATGTTAGTCTAATCCCCGTCTTCCTATCCTGTTATGTTAGTCTAATCCCCGTCTTCCAGCCCTGTTATGTTAGGCTAATCCCCGTTTTCCTATCCTCTTATGCTAGTCTAATCCCCGTCTTCCAGCCCTGTTATGCAAGTCTAATCCCTGTCTTCCAGCCCTGTTATGCTAGTCTAATCCCCGTCTTCCAGCCATGTTATGCTAGTCTAATCCCAGTCTTCCAGCACTACCCTGTCATACTAGGCTAATCCCCGTATTCCAGCCCTGTTATGTTAGTCTAATCCCCGTCTTCCTATACTGTTATGTTAGTCTAATCCCTGTCTTCCTATCCTGGTATGTTAGTCTAATCCCTGTCTTCCTATCCTGTTATGTTAGTCTAATCCCCGTCTCCCTCTCCTGTTAGTCTAATCCCCGTCTCCCTCTCCTGTTAGTCTAATCCCCGTCTTCCAGCCCTGTTATGTTAGTCTAATCCCCGTCTTCCTATACTGTTATGTTAGTCTAATCCCCGTCTTCCTATAATGTTATGTTAGTCTAATCCCCGTCTTCCTATCCTGTTATGTTAGTCTAATCCCTGTCTTCTTATCCTGTTATGTTAGTCTAATCCCCGTCTTCCAGCCCTGTTCTGTTAGTCTAATCCCCGTCTTCCTATCCTGTTATGTTAGTCTAATCCCTGTCTTCCTATCCTCTCCTGTTAGTCTAATCCCCGTCTCCCTCTCCTGTTAGTCTAATCCCCGTCTCCCTCTCCTGTTAGTCTAATCCCCGTCTTCCAGCCCTGTTATGTTAGTCTAATCCCCGTCTTCCTATCCTGTTATGTTAGTCTAATCCCCGTCTTCCTATCCTGTTATGCTAGTCTAATCCCCGTCTTCCAGCCCTGTTATGCAAATCTAATCCCCGTCTTCCTACCCTGTTATGCTAGTCTAATCCCCGTCTTCCAGCCATGTTATGCTAGTCTAATCCCCGTCTTCCAGCCATGTTATGTTAGTCTAATCCCCGTCTTCCTATCCTGTTATGTTAGTCTAATCCCCGTCTCCCTCTCCTGTTAATCTAATCCCCGTCTTCCAGCCCTGTTATGTTAGTCTAATCCCCGTCTTCCAGCCCTGTTATGTTAGTCTAATCCCCGTCTTCCTATCCTGTTATGTTAGTCTAATCCCCGTCTCCCTCTCCTGTTAGTCTAATCCCCGTCTTCCAGCCCTGTTATGTTAGTCTAATCCCCGTCTTCCTATCCTGTTATGTTAGTCTAATCCCCGTCTTCCTATCCTGTTATGTTAGTCTAATCCCCGTCTTCCAGCCCTGTTATGTTAGGCTAATCCCCGTTTTCCTATCCTCTTATGCTAGTCTAATCCCCGTCTTCCAGCCCTGTTATGCAAGTCTAATCCCTGTCTTCCAGCCCTGTTATGCTAGTCTAATCCCCGTCTTCCAGCCATGTTATGCTAGTCTAATCCCCGTCTTCCAGCCATGTTATGCTAGTCTAATCCCAGTCTTCCAGCACTACCCTGTCATACTAGGCTAATCCCCGTATTCCAGCCCTGTTATGTTAGTCTAATCCCCGTCTTCCTATACTGTTATGTTAGTCTAATCCCTGTCTTCCTATCCTGTTATGTTAGTCTAATCCCTGTCTTCCTATCCTGTTATGTTAGTCTAATCCCCGTCTCCCTCTCCTGTTAGTCTAATCCCCGTCTCCCTCTCCTGTTAGTCTAATCCCCGTCTTCCAGCCCTGTTATGTTAGTCTAATCCCCGTCTTCCTATACTGTTATGTTAGTCTAATCCCCGTCTTCCTATAATGTTATGTTAGTCTAATCCCCGTCTTCCTATCCTGTTATGTTAGTCTAATCCCTGTCTTCTTATCCTGTTATGTTAGTCTAATCCCCGTCTTCCAGCCCTGTTCTGTTAGTCTAATCCCCGTCTTCCTATCCTGTTATGTTAGTCTAATCCCTGTCTTCCTATCCTCTCCTGTTAGTCTAATCCCCGTCTCCCTCTCCTGTTAGTCTAATCCCCGTCTTCCAGCCCTGTTATGTTAGTCTAATCCCCGTCTTCCTATCCTGTTATGCTAGTCTAATCCCCGTCTTCCAGCCCTGTTATGCTAGTCTAATCCCCGTCTTCCAGCCCTGTTATGCTAGTCTAAGCCCCGTCTTCCTATTCTGTTATGCTAGTCTAATCCCCGTCTTCCAGCCATGTTATGCTAGTCTAATCCCCGTCTTCCAGCCATGTTATGCTAGTCTAATCCCAGTCTTCCAGCACTACCCTGTCATGTTAGGCTAATCCCCGTATTCCAGCCCTGTTATGTTAGTCTAATCCCCGTCTTCCTATCCTGTTATGTTAGTCTAATCCCCGTCTTCCTATCCTGTTATGTTAGTCTAATCCCCGTCTTCCTATCCTGTTATGTTAGTCTAATCCCCGTCTCCCTCTCCTGTTAGTCTAATCCCCGTCTCCCTCTCCTGTTAGTCTAATCCCCGTCTTCCAGCCCTGTTATGTTAGTCTAATCCCCGTCTTCCTACCCTGTTATGTTAGTCTAATCCCCGTCTTCCTATCCTGTTATGTTAGTCTAATCCCCGTCTTCCAACCCTGTTATGTTAGTCTAATCCCCGTCTTCCTATCCTGTTAGTCTAATCCCCGTCTCCCTCTCCTGTTAGTCTAATCCCCATCTTCCAGCCCTGTTATGTTAGTCTAATCCCCGTCTCCCTCTCCTGTTAGTCTAATCCCCGTCTCCCTCTCCTGTTAGTCTAATCCCCGTCTCCCTCTCCTGTTAGTCTAATCCCCGTCTTCCAGCCCTGTTATGTTAGTCTAATCCCCGTCTCCCTCTCCTGTTAGTCTAATCCCCGTCTCCCTCTCCTGTTAGTCTAATCCCCGTCTTCCAGCCCTGTTAGTCTAATCCCCGTCTCCCTCTCCTGTTAGTCTAATCCCCGTCTCCCTCTCCTGTTAGTCTAATCCCCGTCTCCCTCTCCTGTTAGTCTAATCCCCGTCTCCCTCTCCTGTTAGTCTAATCCCCGTCTTCCAACCCTGTTATGTTAGTCTAATCCCCGTCTCCCTCTCCTGTTAGTCTAATCCCCGTCTCCCTCTCCTGTTAGTCTAATCCCCGTCTCCCTCTCCTGTTAGTCTAATCCCCGTCTCCCTCTCCTGTTAGTCTAATCCCCGTCTCCCTCTCCTGTTAGTCTAATCCCCGTTTTCCAGCCCTGTTATGTTAGTCTAATCCCCGTCTTCCTATCCTGTTATGTTAGTCTAATCCCCGTCTTCCTATCCTGTTATGTTAGTCTAATCCCCGTCTTCCTATCCTGTTATGTTAGTCTAATCCCCGTCTTCCTACCCTGTTATGTTAGTCTAATCCCCGTCTCCCTCTCCTGTTAGTCTAATCCCCGTCTCCCTCTCCTGTTAGTCTAATCCCCGTCTCCCTCTCCTGTTAGTCTAATCCCCGTCTCCCTCTCCTGTTATGTTAGTCTAATCCCCGTCTCCCTCTCCTGTTAGTCTAATCCCCGTCTTCCTATCCTGTTATGTTAGTCTAATCCCCGTCTTCCAGCCCTGTTATGCTAGTCTAATCCCCGTCTTCCAGCCATGTTATGTTAGTCTAATCCCCGTCTCCCTCTCCTGTTAGTCTAATCCCCATCTTCCTACCCTGTTATGTTACACTCTAAACACTGTCTGCCTGCTCTCTAGAGCTCGCTAGCCAGCTCACCTCACGCATGTCTGTATGTCGGCTTGATGGTGTTATGAGTGATGCGTTGGTTAAACCAACCGTACACATTGTGCCCCCCTTTAAGGACGCCGTGCTCGCTAACCGTTTTCTTTGCGTGGCGTGATCGAGAGATGCGGTGCCAAAGATGGGAGGGCACTTCATCACCTTATTGCATTACCCTTGTTGTTGATAATCTTGAGTGCATCCCAAATGGCACACTGTACCCTAAATAGTTTACTCTTTTTGACTAGGGTCCATAGAGACTATGCTATATAGGGAATAAGATGCATTTTGGGATTCACACCTTGCTTGTGTGTATATTTATTTTTTCCGGTTTCTAAGTCTAACCCTGTTTCCTGTCCTGCCTCTGTTCATAGATAAAGATGGGCCGGATAAGAAGAAAGTCAAGAAGGAGTCTGGGGGGAGTAAGAAGGCCCCGGTTAATCTTCTGTTTGGATATCCGCTGTCTGAACGCAAGCAGATGGCCCTATTGATGCAAATGACCGCCATGGACAACAGCCCAGGTTAGTCAGAACACAGTCATGCCCTGTCTCCCTCTCCCTCTCATAACCTCTTAGAGATGGTTAATATATTTATCAGGATTTAGAGTCATAATGATAAACAACAGCCTTGTTGATAACGGACCTCCCGGTACAACAGCCTTGTTGATAACGGACCTCCCGGTACAACAGCCTTGTTGATAACGGACCTCCCGGTACAACAGCCTTGTTGATAACGGACCTCCCGGTACAACAGCCATGTTGATAACGGACCTCCCGGTACAACAGCCATGTTGATAACGGACCTCCCGGTACAACAGCCTTGTTGATAACGGACCTCCCGGTACAACAGCCATGTTGATAACGGACCTCCCGGTACAACAGCCATGTTGATAACGGACCTCCCGGTACAACAGCCTTGTTGATAACGGACCTCCCGGTACAACAGCCTTCTGGATAACGGACCTCCCGGTACAACAGCCATGTTGATAACGGACCTCCCGGTACAACAGCCATGTTGATAACGGACCTCCCGGTACAACAGCCATGTTGATAACGGACCTCCCGGTACAACAGCCTTCTGGATAACGGACCTCCCGGTACAACAGCCATGTTGATAACGGACCTCCCGGTACAACAGCCATGTTGATAACGGACCTCCCGGTACAACAGCCATGTTGATAACGGACCTCCCGGTACAACAGCCATGTTGATAACGGACCTCCCGGTACAACAGCCATGTTGATAACGGACCTCCCGGTACAACAGCCTTGTTGATAACGGACCTCCCGGTACAACAGCCATGTTGATAACGGACCTCCCGGTACAACAGCCTTGTTGATAACGGACCTCCCGGTACAACAGCCTTCTGGATAACGGACCTCCCGGTACAACAGCCATGTTGATAACGGACCTCCCGGTACAACAGCCATGTTGATAACGGACCTCCCGGTACAACAGCCATGTTGATAACGGACCTCCCGGTACAACAGCCATGTTGATAACGGACCTCCCGGTACAACAGCCATGTTGATAACGGACCTCCCGGTACAACAGCCTTGTTGATAACGGACCTCCCGGTACAACAGCCATGTTGATAACGGACCTCCCGGTACAACAGCCTTCTGGATAACGGACCTCCCGGTACAACAGCCTTCTGGATAACGGACCTCCCGGTACAACAGCCATGTTGATAACGGACCTCCCGGTACAACAGCCTTCTGGATAACGGACCTCCCGGTACAACAGCCATGTTGATAACGGACCTCCCGGTACAACAGCCATGTTGATAACGGACCTCCCGGTACAACAGCCATGTTGATAACGGACCTCCCGGTACAACAGCCATGTTGATAACGGACCTCCCGGTACAACAGCCATGTTGATAACGGACCTCCCGGTACAACAGCCTTGTTGATAACGGACCTCCCGGTACAACAGCCTTGTTGATAACGGACCTCCCGGTACAACAGCCATGTTGATAACGGACCTCCCGGTACAACAGCCATGTTGATAACGGACCTCCCGGTACAACAGCCTTGTTGATAACGGACCTCCCGGTACAACAGCCATGTTGATAACGGACCTCCCGGTACAACAGCCATGTTGATAACGGACCTCCCGGTACAACAGCCATGTTGATAACGGACCTCCCGGTACAACAGCCTTGTTGATAACGGACCTCCCGGTACAACAGCCATGTTGATAACGGACCTCCCGGTACAACAGCCATGTTGATAACGGACCTCCCGGTACAACAGCCTTGTTGATAACGGACCTCCCGGTACAACAGCCATGTTGATAACGGACCTCCCGGTACAACAGCCTTCTGGATAACGGACCTCCCGGTACAACAGCCATGTTGATAACGGACCTCCCGGTACAACAGCCATGTTGATAACGGACCTCCCGGTACAACAGCCATGTTGATAACGGACCTCCCGGTACAACAGCCATGTTGATAACGGACCTCCCGGTACAACAGCCATGTTGATAACGGACCTCCCGGTACAACAGCCATGTTGATAACGGACCTCCCGGTACAACAGCCATGTTGATAACGGACCTCCCGGTACAACAGCCATGTTGATAACGGACCTCCCGGTACAACAGCCATGTTGATAACGGACCTCCCGGTACAACAGCCTTCTGGATAACGGACCTCCCGGTACAACAGCCTTGTTGATAACGGACCTCCCGGTACAACAGCCTTGTTGATAACGGACCTCCCGGTACAACAGCCATGTTGATAACGGACCTCCCGGTACAACAGCCTTGTTGATAACGGACCTCCCGGTACAACAGCCTTGTTGATAACGGACCTCCCGGTACAACAGCCTTGTTGATAACGGACCGCCCGGTTATCAGAAAAAACAAGACTTAAAAAATAAAATCACTTTCTCTGAGTTATTTCTCTCTCCCCTCCCTCCCTCCTCCTCCTCAGACTCGACCCCTAGCCACCCGTCCCAGGCCCTCCCGGTGCAGAAGAAGCTCCCCAGCAGCACGGCCTCCAGGGCGAGGGACAAGGTGAACAAGAGGAACGAGCGTGGCGAGACGCCGCTACACATGGCCGCCATACGAGGGGACGCCAAGCATGTCAAGGAGATCATCAGCCTGGGAGCTGATGTCAACGTCAAAGACTTTGCAGGTAAAGGAACACCTGACCACACGTTATAAACTAGAAAGACTTTGCAGGTAAAGGAACACCTGACCACACGTTATAAACTAGAAAGACTTTGCAGGTAAAGGAACACCTGACCACACGTTATAAACTAGAAAGACTTTGCAGGTAAAGGAACACCTGACCACACGTTATAAACTAGAAAGACTTTGCAGGTAAAGGAACACCTGACCACACGTTATAAACTAGAAAGACTTTGCAGGTAAAGGAACACCTGACCACAAGTTATAAACTAGAGAGACTTTGCAGGTAAAGGAACACCAGACCACACGTTATAAACTAGAAAGACTTTGCAGGTAAAGGAACACCTGACCCCACGTTATAAACTAGAAAGACTTTGCAGGTAAAGGAACACCTGACCACAAGTTATAAACTAGAGAGACTTTGCAGGTAAAGGAACACCAGACCACACGTTATAAACTAGAAAGACTTTGCAGGTAAAGGAACACCTGACCCCACGTTATAAACTAGAAAGACTTTGCAGGTAAAGGAACACCTGACCACACGTTATAAACTAGAAAGACTTTGCAGGTAAAGGAACACCTGACCACACGTTATAAACTAGAAAGACTTTGCAGGTAAAGGAACACCTGACCACACGTTATAAACTAGAAAGACTTTGCAGGTAAAGGAACACCTGACCACACGTTATAAACTAGAAAGACTTTGCAGGTAAAGGAACACCTGACCACACGTTATAAACTAGAGAGACTTTGCAGGTAAAGGAACACCAGACCACACGTTATAAACTAGAAAGACTTTGCAGGTAAAGGAACACCTGACCCCACGTTATAAACTAGAAAGACTTTGCAGGTAAAGGAACACCTGACCACACGTTATAAACTAGAAAGACTTTGCAGGTAAAGGAACACCTGACCACACGTTATAAACTAGAAAGACTTTGCAGGTAAAGGAACACCTGACCACACGTTATAAACTAGAAAGACTTTGCAGGTAAAGGAACACCTGACCACACGTTATAAACTAGAAAGACTTTGCAGGTAAAGGAACACCTGACCACACGTTATAAACTAGAAAGACTTTGCAGGTAAAGGAACACCTGACCACACGTTATAAACTAGAAAGACTTTGCAGGTAAAGGAACACCTGACCACACGTTATAAACTAGAAAGACTTTGCAGGTAAAGAAACACCTGACCACACGTTATAAACTAGAAACACTTTGCAGGTAAAGGAACACCTGACCACACGTTATAAACTAGAAAGACTTTGCAGGTAAAGGAACACCTGACCACACGTTATAAACTAGAAAGACTTTGCAGGTAAAGGAACACCTGACCACACGTTATAAACTAGAAAGACTTTGCAGGTAAAGGAACACCTGACCACACGTTATAAACTAGAAAGACTTTGCAGGTAAAGGAACACCTGACCCCACGTTATAAACTAGAAAGGTCAGAGTAACTTTTTTAAAGATGTACACACACATTTTAGTCATTTACCAGGCACTCTTATCCAATGTGGCTTGCTTATAACACCTAAACCCACACACACATTTCACATCCAATTTTGTCACATGAGCTGAATACGACACCTTACTGTGGAATGCTTACTTACAAGCCTTAACCAACAGTGCATTTCAAGAAAAATAATTTAAGAAAATATTTAAATGAATAAATCAAAAAAATAACACAAGAAATTGACGTAACAATAACGAGGCTATATGCAGGGGGGTACCTGTACCGAGTCAGTGTGCGGGGGATCATTTACCCAGAATGCCTTGCTCTAATGCCTAAACCCACATTCTCACTCCTCTCCCTGTGGGACCCATAAGGCTGCAACTCGTTAGGCGCTGACCCTTTCCAGTTTCCCCTTCAAAAGACAATTTCTTCCTTCCGTCAGGCTGGACCCCTCTTCACGAGGCATGTAACCTCGGTTACTACGACGTGGCCAAGGTTCTGATCGCGGCCGGCGCAGAAGTCAACACCCAGGGTCTGGATGATGACACGCCGCTCCACGATGCCTCCAGTAGTGGACATACAGATGTAGGTTGACCTTCCTGACCTCCCTGACCTACCTACATGTACCGCCGCTGGTTCTCTTAACATGGGAGTACTGCTTAGATTGAAACTTACGTCACCTTTTATTGACTTTATTCAGGAATTATCTGGTATCCTTGAGCTCTTGGAGATCGATCTAATTTTTTTTAAATCACACTGACATAAATATTCACAAAGACGAACAAGCTGGACCTTGAGAGAGGGAGAACTAATCACTTGTCCTATCCCCCTTCATATAGATTGTGAAGCTGCTGCTGAGACATGGAGGCAATGCGTTCCAGGCCAACAAGCGAGGGGAGCGGCCCGTGGACATCGCTGATTCCCACGAGCTGGAGCTCCTCCTAAAGGGAGAGGTGCCCCTCTCAGACCCAGAGGATAGCTCCTCAGGTAGGGTGTCCTGTAGAGGATAGCTCCTCGGGTAGGGTGTCCTGTAGAGGATAGCTCCTCGGGTAGGGTGTCCAGTAGAGGATAGCTCCTCAGGTAGGGTGTCCTGTAGAGGATAGCTCCTCAGGTAGGGTGTCCTGTAGAGGATAGCTCCTCAGGTAGGGTGTCCTGTAGAGGATAGCTCCTCAGGTAGGGTGTCCTGTAGAGGATAGCTCCTCGGGTAGGGTGTCCTGTAGAGGATAGCTCCTCGGGTAGGGTGTCCTGTAGAGGATAGCTCCTCGGGTAGGGTGTCCTGTAGAGGATAGCTCCTCGGGTAGGGTGTCCAGTAGAGGATAGCTCCTCAGGTAGGGTGTCCTGTAGAGGATAGCTCCTCAGGTAGGGTGTCCTGTAGAGGATAGCTCCTCAAGTAGGGTGTCCTGTAGAGGATAGCTCCTCGGGTAGGGTGTCCTGTAGAGGATAGCTCCTCAGGTAGGGTGTCCTGTAGAGGATAGCTCCTCAGGTAGGGTGTCCTGTAGAGGATAGCTCCTCAGGTAGGGTGTCCTGTAGAGGATAGCTCCTCGGGTAGGGTGTCCTGTAGAGGATAGCTCCTCGGGTAGGGTGTCCTGTAGAGGATAGCTCCTCGGGTAGGGTGTCCTGTAGAGGATAGCTCCTCGGGTAGGGTGTCCTGTAGAGGATAGCTCCTCGGGTAGGGTGTCCTGTAGAGGATAGCTCCTCGGGTAGGGTGTCCTGTAGAGGATAGCTCCTCGGGTAGGGTGTCCTGTAGAGGATAGCTCCTCGGGTAGGGTGTCCTGTAGAGGATAGCTCCTCGGGTAGGGTGTCCTGTAGAGGATAGCTCCTCGGGTAGGGTGTCCTGTAGAGGATAGCTCCTCGGGTAGGGTGTCCTGTAGAGGATAGCTCCTCGGGTAGGGTGTCCTGTAGAGGATAGCTCCTCGGGTAGGGTGTCCTGTAGAGGATAGCTCCTCGGGTAGGGTGTCCTGTAGAGGATAGCTCCTCGGGTAGGGTGTCCTGTAGAGGATAGCTCCTCGGGTAGGGTGTCCTGTAGAGGATAGCTCCTCGGGTAGGGTGTCCTGTAGAGGATAGCTCCTCGGGTAGGGTGTCCTGTAGAGGATAGCTCCTCGGGTAGGGTGTCCTGTAGAGGATAGCTCCTCGGGTAGGGTGTCCTGTAGAGGATAGCTCCTCGGGTAGGGTGTCCTGTAGAGGATAGCTCCTCGGGTAGGGTGTCCTGTAGAGGATAGCTCCTCGGGTAGGGTGTCCTGTAGAGGATAGCTCCTCGGGTAGGGTGTCCTGTAGAGGATAGCTCCTCGGGTAGGGTGTCCTGTAGAGGATAGCTCCTCGGGTAGGGTGTCTTGTAGAGGATAGCTCCTCGGGTAGGGTGTCCTGTAGAGGATAGCTCCTCGGGTAGGGTGTCCTGTAGAGGATAGCTCCTCGGGTAGGGTGTCCTGTAGAGGATAGCTCCTCGGGTAGGGTGTCCTGTAGAGGATAGCTCCTCGGGTAGGGTGTCCTGTAGAGGATAGCTCCTCAGGTAGGGTGTCCTGTAGAGGATAGCTCCTCGGGTAGGGTGTCCTGTAGAGGATAGCTCCTCAGGTAGGGTGTCCTGTAGAGGATAGCTCCTCGGGTAGGGTGTCCTGTAGAGGATAGCTCCTCGGGTAGGGTGTCCTGTAGAGGATAGCTCCTCGGGTAGGGTGTCCTGTAGAGGATAGCTCCTAGGGTAGGGTGTCCTGTAGAGGATAGCTCCTCGGGTAGGGTGTCCTGTAGAGGATAGCTCCTCGGGTAGGGTGTCCTGTAGAGGATAGCTCCTCGGGTAGGGTGTCCTGTAGAGGATAGCTCCTCGGGTAGGGTGTCCTGTAGAGCAGGTATTCCCAAACAGGGGTACGCCAAATAAAAATGTGATTAAAAAAAAATGTTCCTTCGCATTTTCAAACAGTCTGTTTATATTTTCCAACAGGGCTATACATTTGGGTGAAAAAATGTAATTAAACCATCTAGTGTTTAGCGAAATAACAACACAATGTCAAATACAGGTAGTCTAGTCAAATAATGAACCTCCAAATCACATTAACCGTTACTCTCTCTCAGGAAACCGTAGACATTTAGAAACGAAACATGACAATTTGAAAGATACACCACAGGAGTTTTTTGAGCGAGAATTAAGATGACTTTCGAGCACTAAGACATGTATAAAAGCAACAGATACCATACATAAGGAGGAGCTAGAAGCGTCTTATATGGTGGGCTACCGAGTAGCTAGGACAGGCAAGCCCCATACTACTGTGGAGGACTTCATTTGTTGTTATTATTTGTGCCCTGGTCCTATAAGAGCTCTTTGTCACTTCCCACGAGCCGGGTTGTGACAAAATCCACACTAATTTTTATGTTTAATAATTTATGAATTTATGTTTAATCATTGTAAGCCTGCCACTGGTGTGGTCAGCTGGAGTGCGCTGACCCTGGTGCTAGAGGGGGTACAGCTGGAGTGCGCTGACCCTGGTGCTAGAGGGGGTACAGCTGGAGTGCGCTGACCCTGGTGCTAGAGGGGGTACAGCTGGAGTGCGCTGACCCTGGTGCTAGAGGGGGTACAGCTGGAGTGCGCTGACCCTGGTGCTAGAGGGGGTACAGCTGGAGTGCGCTGACCCTGGTGCTAGAGGGGGTACAGCTGGAGTGCGCTGACCCTGGTGCTAGAGGGGGTACAGCTGGAGTGCGCTGACCCTGGTGCTAGAGGGGGTACAGCTGGAGTGCGCTGACCCTGGTGCTAGAGGGGGTACAGCTGGAGTGCGCTGACCCTGGTGCTAGAGGGGGTACAGCTGGAGTGCGCTGACCCTGGTGCTAGAGGGGGTACAGCTGGAGTGCGCTGACCCTGGTGCTAGAGGGGGTACAGCTGGAGTGCGCTGACCCTGGTGCTAGAGGGGGTACAGCTGGAGTGCGTTGACCCTGCTGCTAGAGGGGGTACAGTTGGAGGTTGAATATGTTTGAATGGGTACGGAACTATAACAAGTTTGGGAAATACTGGTATAAAGGATAGCTCCTCTTCACACTTTTAACACGTGACCCTGGTGCTAGAGGGGGTACAGCTGGAGTGGACTTTTAACACGTGACCCTGGTGCTAGAGGGGGTACAGCTGGAGTGGACTTTTAACACGTGACCCTGGTGCTAGAGGGGGTACAGCTGGAGTGGACTTTTAACACATGACCCTGGTGCTAGAGGGGGTACAGCTGGAGTGGACTTTTAACACGTGTAGCTTGTTATTGTCTGTCAATCACACTAACATCAGAGGCTGCATCCACGTGTAGCAAGTGAAGTGGAAGATTTCTAATCGATACGAAATGGAATTACATAATTAAGTTGGCTAATTGAGAAGGAGTGTAGACTACAATGATCAACCAACAGGTAGGCTGTTTAATCTGAATGGAGGAGTTGTAGGGGACAGAGAGCGCCCCAAAAATATCCTCAATTAGTTTGCTAGCTATCAATCTTTTTTTTAACTAACTTACACTACATGGCCACTGCTCGTCCAACATCTCATTCCAAAATTCATGGGCATTAGTATGGAGTTGGTCGCCCCCCGCTTTGCTGCTATAACAGCCTCCACTCTTCTGGGAAGGCTTTCCACTAGATGTTGGAACATTGCTGCTATAACAGCCTCCACTCTTCTGGGAAGGCTTTCCACTAGATGTTGGAACATTGCTGCTATAACAGCCTCCACTCTTCTGGGAAGGCTTTCCACTACGACCTTACCGTGAAATGCTTACTTACAAGCCCTTAACCAACAATGCCGTTTTAAGGAAATTGAGTTAAGAAAAATATTTACTAAATAAGCGAAAGTAAAAAAAGGAATAAAAAGTAACACAATAAAATTACAATGACGAGGCTGTATACAGGGGGTACCGGTACTGAGTCAATGTGCGGGGGTACAGGTTAGAGGGAATTTGTACATGTAGGTAGGGGTGAAGTGAGTAGGGCTTCTCCCCCACATGTCTGTGCTGAAACAACAAGCAGAGTGCACTGCCTTTCCTGAGCCACGTGAGTCCCCATTCTGTAAAATGTATTTCGACTATCCGGATATCTGGAAAAAAATATTATATTATTCGAATAGTGAAAGCAATTCAAGTGCCCGTCCCTACTTGTAATCAAACTTGATTAGAAAAACAAGGCTATTTATTCTGTTTTCAAGATTTTAATTCTTCTCTTTTCCTCTACAGAGTCTGAAGACCCTCCGTCGGTAAACCCCTCAAGTGTGGACGTGGATGATGACCACATGGATGACTCGGACGTGGAGAAGGTCTCTGAAGGCAAACGGAGCACCGTGAAGGCCTCACCCTCCATGTCCGGCCTGGACGAGTATGAGTTCAAAGACGAGGAGGAAGAAGACCTGAGTAAAGCCCTGAACGACAGACACATCCTCCGGAGAGAACTGAGGCAGGAAGAGAAGGATCATTTGGCCGTGAAGCAGAGCGGTAAAGGGGACGGGAGCGGCTCTGTCCAGTCCTCTAAGTCTAAGAAGACGAAGACGTCGTCCCGCGTCCTGTATTGCAGCTCTGATAGTTCCAGTGATGAGATGGAGATGCCGTCAGAGAGAAGGAGCTCTCCGACCTGCTCCCATGGCTCGGAGGGACACAAGGCGCCAGATGCCAGCAGGACTAAGAAAGAGAACCTCACGACTTCCGAAAAGAAAGACAAAGGCAGCAAAGTAAAGAAGAAGAACAAGAGCAAGAACAAGGAGAACCAAGAGGACGAGAAGGAGAACAGCAAAGCTCTGGTGTTCTCCGTAGCCACCGTGTCTGTGTCGGAGACACACACGGATAAGAACAGCCGGGGACTCTGTGGGGACGAAGACTCGTTCAAGATGTCCTTCAGTCCCAAGGACGACTCGTCCGTCCACCTCTTCCATCTGTCTGCCACCGTCAAGTCCCCGAAGCTCAACCACGGCCTGGCCGACAAGCAGCCGTCCTCCAACCCGCTCAAACAGGAGAACGCCAAGATGACGTGCGTCTCGATTGCCGAAGGCCCCTGTCCGCCAGATGGTGTCAAGTACAACCACTACAACCCAGAGTCTGAGTTCTGCACAGAGAGCTCCAGTAGTAAAGGCTGCAAGCACAAGGAGAAGAGCAAGCACCACCAGAATGACGTCACCGTGGACGCTGGTGGTGGTGCTGTGGGGGAAGATGGAGGCTCCAGTCCGTATAATAAAGACGGCAGCGTTGCCAACAGCGTGGACGTCACTGAAGGTGGTGCCTTACGGAAGACGGATAAGGACGGCAAGGTGGTCAAGAAGCACAAGTTAAAACACAAGGAGAAGGACAAGCCCAGGAGGGAGTATGAGCCAGAGAGGAACCGCCACCGGCAGAAAGAGGGCAGTAGGAAGGACGGCCACAGGAACCTGGAATTCGACCGTGAGTTCTGGAAAGAGAACTTCTTCAACGATGACGAACCTTTGCCTCCAGGGAAAATGGAGAGGGAGGACTGCGGATCTCCTCAGAATACCTCAACATCGGGAAGCTCTCCTGTGAAGGAAGAGACAAAAGAGAAACACCCCTCTAGCATCAGCAGCAAGGAGAAGAGGCCGAGAAGAGAAGAGGAGCGCTTGAAGAAGGAGAGGAAAGAGACCTCGTCTGTCTGTAAAGAGGAGAGGGGGGGGAAGGATGGGAAGCTCAGTGAGCGTGAGGAGAGGACTGAGTGCCTAAGCTCTGTACGGGTTTCGGTTCCTGAGGAGACGCAGCATAACTCCACCAGTGGGAAAGACGAACCGGAGGAGAAACCGGTAACGGGGACCACATCTACGGCTGATTCAGATCAGCTGGATGCCTCTGAGAAATGCCAGCGGGACAAATACGACAGGAGGTCTTCTGTAAAGGACCGTGAGGCTGACAAGACGGATAAAAAGCATCCCGACAAAGAAAAGAAAGTCAAGATTGAGCACCCTGAGAAATCAGAGAATTCACAGAATTCCATGGATCGCTGGAAAGAGAGGGAGAAGGAAAGGATGGCGTCCCCCGGTGACAAGAACCACAAAGAGATCGAGAAGCTCAGAGCCTTGTCCGCGACGAAAAAACACGAGGAGAGCAAGGACAAGAAGAGCAAAGACAAGCCAGATAAGAGGAGTGACAGGGAGAGGGAGTACAGCGCGGGAGAACACAAAGACAGGACAAGCTCCGATAAGAAAGGAAAACCACCTTTAGAGAAATCCATGGACCACAGTAAATCCGATCGCTCTAAGGAAAAAGAGAAAGACAAAGACTGCGATAAGAAGAAAAAAGAAAAATCTAAAGACAGCTCTTCCCCATCTTCCTCCAGCTCTAACCTGAAGCTCCTCTTGGAGGAGAAGGGCTATGTGTCTGAAAGTGGCAAGACATTACCAGCAAAACTACTGAAGACAGAGGACCTCCTAAAGACGCCAGAGAAAGACCGAGACCGGAGAGACCGAGAATCCAGAGACTCTGACAGGCACCGAGATCGGGACAAAGACCGTTCCAAGGACCGTTCCAAGGAGGGTAGCAAGGCCAGTAAGACCAAACCCAATGAGACAGAGGCTGACCGAGACAACAGGTCCAAAGCTAAAGCCTCGTCTGCCACCCGGGAAGAGCAGAAGCCCAAAGAGAAACGCCTGGTCAACGAAGACCTGAGGCAGACCAGCTTCGAACGCATGCTGAGTCTGAAGGACCAGGAGATTGAACAGTGGCACCGGAAACACCTAGAAAAGATCAAACAGAAGGAGCGGGAGAGGATGAAACAACGGCCCTCCTCTACGACGACAGACCCAGGGAAGCTCAAAAGCAAAGCCAAAGCCAAGACGACGTCCTCGTTTTCTGGAGAACCGTGCTTGAGCAAAGAATTGCTTCGCTCCAAGAGCTCTGAAGGCTCCTCCGACGTTCACTGTCGGGACAGAGACAAACCCCTTAAGGACAGCACCAGCTCCAGGACCATGTCTCTGGACGGGAAGACACTCTCCTGCCTCAGTGGGAAGCTGATGGCTGGTATGGAGAACAGCTTGAGCAGGTCACCCAGGCCAGAAAGCGAGCGGTCGGGTCTCATGTCCAGGTCTGTGTCTATGGTCTCTGTGGCCAGCTCTGAAGACTCCTGTCAGGCTACATTGCTGACGCCGAGACCTATTGAGTACGACTCGGATATGACCCTGGAAGCCTCCCAGGACTTTCAGCTGCCTTTCCTCCTGTCTTCCTTCCTCTCATATCCTGCCGTTCACGACAACATTCTTCTAGAAGAGCCGGGGCAAGATAACCAGACTCCGCTGCAGAGCAGAAACGCTTCCCCCTGCCTTAGGGCTATTCTGGACGAAGACGCTAACTGTGCGACGGCGTCTGAGGGCAGACCTTTCGAAACTCTGTCCAAGGCCGCCGTGGTGCCTGCTGCTCAACCCAGTGAAGAGTCCACAAGTGTTCAGCCTTTAGAAACCTGTGCAGATCCAGAGGAGAGCCAGAGTCAAAGTGATCCAATTCAGATGCTTCCGAATCTTCCTAATGCAATAACAGATGCAGATCTCAACACTGAGAGTAAAGGGAACACCGCTTCAGGTGTCTATCTCCCACCTCAAGCGTACAACACCAGAGATCCTCACGTAAAGCACTCAACACTTCAGCAGGCTAGTGTCCCACAGCTAGCTACATCAGAACAGAGAGGGTTTTCTTCCACCTCCGATCCTCTCCTAATACGGGACGTCCAGTGTATCCCCGTGGAGACCTCCAGTGCGGCACCTGAATGTAGCATAAAGGACCTGCCCTCTGAGGACATGACGCCACTGGTGACATTATCTTCTCTATCCTGTCAACTGCCGTTCTCCAGGACCGAAACCACCTCATCTCTCTCTGCTAGCCAGTTATGGGAAATCCTTCCAAACACCAGTATGGTAACCTCACAGCAGATGCAGACAGAGACTGATGGAGATCCCGCTCTTGATCCTAAAGATAAAACTCCAGTTGAGAGTGCAGCCAGCAGCGCTGAAAGCAGAGCAGCTGTAGAGAGCCTTCAGAGTGCGTTAGGAGCCTCTAGACCGGAATGGATGGACAACCCAGTAGCCTCCACCAGCGCTAGCTCAGAGGACTCCATGATGACCACCAGCAAAACCAAGGACTCTCCAGAGGAGATGGACACTGACGTGAACAGTGAAGACTGTAAGAAATCCAGATTCTCCAGTGACATTGTGGGTCCTAGCGATCCTCAGCCGGACAAAAACTATCATACTAGCCAGCTTACGTCATCCACTGTGTCGCGCTGCTCGAGCCCTGAGCACAAGGAAGAAGAAACTTCTGATGCTCCTGATCGCACATTGGAGAAATGGAGAGGTCCCGAAGCCATGTCAACAGAAAAGGCTAGCTGTTGGTCTTCGTCAGAGGGCAGTAGTATGGTCACCATCCCTGAGGTGAAGGCAGAGCCATGCCAAGAGCCTACCTCCGAGGAGAGACCAGAAGGACAGACTCCCTCGATTGTTGGATCAGACCAGACCCAGAGTGTTTCTGGACAGAGTAGTAACTTCCAGCAGGGCTCCCAGACAGACCAGAGTGTTAGTAGTTACAGCAGTAGTGGGGTCTCTGCTAGCTCTTCCCCCCAGTCTGGGGACAGAGACTCTGACTCCTCCGGGGCTAAGGCCAAGGTCCTCTCCCTAACCATGGAGGAGGACCAGGACTTCCAGCAGACCCACCCCAGGAAGAGGAAGATGCCCAGATTGTCTACCTCCAACCAGGCTGGAGGCAGCATGCAACAGGTGGGCTCATCTGGAAGATAGGATAAGGGAGAGGGAATGGGTACGTCTAGAAAAGGGTGAGAAGGTGTTTTTAGGAGGGAAGGACAGGAAGGACAATATGAAGGAGAGAGGAAAGGGAAAGGAAGGAGGGAAGGAGAGAGGAAAGGATAGAGGAAAGGGAAAGGAAGGAGTATTGACGTTTTGAAGAGAAATCGGAGAGTGGGTAGGTGAGAGGGAGGAGGGACAGAGATACGGAGTGGTAGGTCTAGTTGTAAGGGTGGACATTCGGGACAACATTTCTTATCTTGGGGACAGTAAAGTTTCTTATCTCCTCTACCTTATCTTACCGTATTTCTCTTCTCTCCTTATCAGGAGTCTCTGGCGTCCATCGTTGACTCTCTGAAGCTGGAGGAGATTCAGCCGTACCAGACGGAGAGGGCCAACCCTTACTACGAGTTCTTGCACATCCGCAAGAAGATCGAGGAGAAGCATAAAGTGTTGCTGAGCGTCATCCCCCAGCCGCCGCAGTATTACGACGAATACATGACGTTTACTGGATCGTACCTGCTAGACGGGAACCCGCTCAGCAAAATCTGTATTCCAACTGTGAGTCTGGAGTTGTTTTTTTTTGTAAATCAACTGTTATTTATTCATCTCTTATGTGAGTGTCTGTTTATTCAGAGTCTCCAAGACTCATTAGTTTTGCTCCTTGACTAGAAAGCTGTATTGACACTTGAGGGCATCTCCACTCTTCTGTCCTTTTCTTTTGTCCCCTTTCTTTCTTTTCTGTCCTTTTCTTTTGTCTCCTTTCTTTCTCTTCTGTCCTTTTCTTTTGTCCCCTTTCTTTCTCTTCTGTCCTTTTCTTTTGTCCCCTTTCTTTCTCTTCTGTCCTTTTCTTTTGTCCCCTTTCTTTCTCTTCTGTCCTTTTCTTTTGTCCCCTTTCTTTCTCTGTGTCTCTCCTTTCTTGTTTCTTCCATTTAAAAAAAAAAGAAGAAAAAAAGTGAATTCTAGTATAGTTCTGGGAAATGTTTAAATTTTTATTGCTAAAGTCCTCGACTCAAGACACCAGCATTAAAAAGGGTCTTATTAAACAAATCTTTAAAGTTTCATGATGTTGAACTTATTTGTAATGTTTATTTGTCTCTATTAACAGATCACTCCTCCTCCGTCTCTTCCGGACCAACTGAAGGAGATGTTTAAACAACAGGAAGTTGTTCGTATGAAGCTACGGTTGCAACACAGCATTGAACGGGTATGTGGAGTAATTCAACTCAAAAGCCTTTTCAATCTTCCTTTATAGCTTGATCTACAGTCAGGTCCAAAATGATTGGGTTCCTTGATTTA
Organism: Salvelinus namaycush; assembly: GCF_016432855.1. Classification (NCBI taxonomy): domain Eukaryota; kingdom Metazoa; phylum Chordata; class Actinopteri; order Salmoniformes; family Salmonidae; genus Salvelinus; species Salvelinus namaycush. The sequence continues at coordinate 48,969 of NW_024061630.1, read as the reverse complement.
AAAATGAGCAAAAAAGACTAAGAAATAACACAAAAACTACATGGCCAAAAGTCTATGGACATCTGCTCGTCGAACTTCTCATTCCAAAATCATAGGCATTAATATGGAGTTGGTAGCCCCCCTTGGCTTTCCACTAGATGTTGGAACATTGCTGCTATAACAGCCTCCACTCTTCTGGGAAGGCTTTCCACTAGATGATGGAACATTGCTGCCATAACAGCCTCCACTCTTCTGGGAAGGCTTTCCACTAGATGTTGGAACATTGCTGCTGTAACAGCCTCCACTCTTCTGGGAAGGCTTTCCACTAGATGATGGAACATTGCTGCTATAACAGCCTCAACTCTTCTGGGAAGGCTTTCCACTAGATGTTGGAACATTGCTGCTATAACAGCCTCCACTCTTCTGGGAAGGCTTTCCACTAGATGTTGGAACATTGCTGCTATAACAGCCTCCACTCTTCTGGGAAGGCTTTCCACTAGATGTTGGAACATTGCTATGGGGACTTGGTTCCATTCAGCTACATGAGAATTAGTGAGGTCGGACACTGATGTTGGGCGATGGCGTTGAGGTCAGGGCTCTGTTTAGACCAGTCAAGTTCTTCCACACTGATCTCGACAAACCATTTCTGTATCGACCTTGCTTTGTGCGTGGAGGCATTGTCATGCTGAAAAAGGAAAGGGCTTTCCCCAAACTGTTGCCACAAAGTTGGAGGCACAGAATCATCTAGAATGTCATTGTATGCTGTAGCATTAAGATTTCTCTTCACTGGAACTAAGGGACCCGAACCATGAAAAACAGCCCCAGACCATTATTCCTCCTCCACCAAACTTTACAGTTGGCACTATGCATTGGGGCAGGTAGCGTTCTCCTTGTATCCGCCAAACCCAGATACATCTGTCGGATTGCTTTACACCGATCCAGCCGACGCATGGTATTGCACTTGGTGATCTTAGGCTTGTGTGCGGCTGCTCAGCCATGGAAACCCATTTCATGAAACTCCCGACGAACAGTTCCTGTGCTGATGTTGCTTCCAGAGGCAACTTGGAACTCGGTAGTGAGTGTTTTAAACGAGGACAGATAATTTTTTTACACGCTTCAGCACTCTAAGGTCCTGTTCTGTGAGCTTGTGTGGCCTACCACTTCACAATAACAGCACTTACAGTTGACCGGGGGCAGCTCTAGCAGGGCAGAAATTTGATGAACTGACTTGTTGGAAAGGTGGCATCCTATGACGGTGCCACGTTGAAAGTCACTGAGTTCTTCATTAAAGCCATTCTACTGCCAATGCTTGGCTATGGAGAATGAATGGCTGTGTGCTCGGTTTTTATACACCTTGTCACCTATGGGTGTGGCTGAAATAGCCAAATGTCCTAATTTGAAGGGGTGTCAACATACTTCTGGATATATAGTGTGTATTGTATGCAAAAAAAACATTTTATACTAATACAATTGATTTTGTTTAACAAGTAATAGCAAGATTTTTTTTTTAAAGAGTCAATTGATTGGCTCCTGTTGTCAATATACTCCAGCACCCTCTCCAGGTGTGTCTCATTATGGTAAGTGGTGAAATAAGTATAGCCAGTTACAATTGTAATGGCTTAGCAGACAATAAGAAAAGACGATCAGTATTTACCTGGCTAAAAGAGAAGGATTATAATATCTATTGTTTACAGGAAACCCATTCAACAGTTTTAGATGAAGTTTTGTGGAAAAAGAACTGGGGGGGCGAAATATATTTCTCCCATGGGCAAAGAAATTCAAAAGGGGTGATGGTTTTAATTAACAGTAATTTTGATCCAAATGTGCAACTTGTCCAAACAGATCCTCAAGGTAGATGGATTATTTTAAATATGTTATTGGACAATAAACAGATATGGCTTATTAACCTATACGGTCCGAATAATGATGATCCAAGCTTCTTTGACAATATATATAAGAATGTATCAACTCTACAAGCAACACTAGACTCTATTATTATAGTGGGAGATTTTAATACGGTCTTAAATACCTCTATGGACCGGAAAGGAAATCACACTACAAAACTATCACCCTCAGGCACTTAAGGAAATCAGGAATGTCATGGATATATTGGAATTAGTGGATATATGGAGACTTAAATACCCTGACCTAGTGAGATATACATGGCGGAGGCTTAATCAAGCTAGTCGCCTTGACTACTTTCTTATATCATTCTCTCTGGCACCAAAAGTTAAAAAGTGTTTGATAGGGGACAGAATGCGGTCGGACCATCACATAATTGGCATATATATTACTCTTACAGAATTTCCACGTGGGCGAGGATATTGGAAATTTAATCAAAGCCTACTAGATGATAAATTGTTTAGAACTAGGACAGAAGAATTTATAACTGACTTTTTTAGACATAACATAGGTACAGCAGATCCCCATATTGTATGGGACACTTTTAAGTGTGCCTTTAGAGGCCATGCAATTCAGTACTCATCTATAAAACAAAAGCAATTTAGATCAAAAGAGTCCATATTAACAAAGGAAATTGAAGGACTAACAGTACAGTTAGATAACAATAAAAACGGTACCATAGAGGCACAGAATAAGTTAGAGGAAAAACAAAAAGAAATGGAGGAACTTATTCAAGAAAGATCCAGTGTAATATATTATAAAAATAAAGCGAACTGGATGGAATATGGGGAAAAATGCACCAAATTCTTTTTCAATCTTCAATATAGAAATGCTACCAAAAAAAACGTATTAAAACTTGTTACAAATGATGGAGTCACGCATGATTCACCAAATGATATTTTGAGAGAGGAAGTAAAGTACTTTAAGAATATGTTTTCGTTTCAGGCTCCTCCATCTCCACTAACTGAAACTAATTGTATGGATTTTTCCCCTAATAATAATGTAAAATTAACATCTGTACAGAAAGACTCATGTGAAGGCCTAATTACAGAGGAGGAACTACTTGATGCAATTGGGGCCTTTAAGGATGGGAAAACTCCAGGGCTGGATGGCATACCAGTGGAAGTGTACAATTTTTTTTTTGATATACTCAAAGGACCATTATTAGCTTGTTTTAACCACTCCTATATAAATGATAGATTATCAGACACGCAACAAGAAGGTGTGATATCATTATTACTGAAACAGGACCCAAGTGGTATATATAAAGATCCAGTCCATTTAAAAAATTGGAGACCTCTTACACTTTAGTGTTGTGATGCAAAAATCCCAGCAAAATGCTTGGCGCATAGAATAAAAAAAGTTTTGTCAGATATTATTCATCCTAATCAGACAGGTTTTTTACATGGACGATACATTGGAGATAATATAAGGCAAGTACTGGAAACAATAGAACACTATGAAATATCGGGGACACCAGGCCTGGTTTTCATAGCTGATTTTGAAAAGGCTTTTGATAAAGTACGACTGGAGTTTATATATAAATGCCTAGAATATTTCAATTTTGGGGAGTCTCTTATAAAATGGGTTAAAATTATGTATAGTAACCCTAGGTGTAAAATAGTAAATAATGGCTACATCTCAAAGTTTTAAACTATCTAGAGGAGTAAAACAAGGTTGTCCACTATCGGCATATCTATTTATTATTGCCATCGAAATGTTAGCTGTTAAAATTAGATCAAACATTAATATTAAGGGATTAGAAATCCAGGGCCTAAAAACTAAGGTGTCATTGTACGCTGATGATTCATGTTTTCTTTTAAAACCACAACTAGAGTCTCTCCACGGCCTCTTAGAGGATCTAGATACATTTGCTATCCTCTCTGGATTAAAACCAAATTATGATAAATGTACCATATTACGTATTGGATCACTAAAAAATACACATTTTACATTGCCATGTAGTTTACCAATTAAATGGTCTGACGGAGATGTGGACATACTCGGTATACAAATCCCAAAAGAAAGAAATGATCTCACTCCAATACATTTTTATAGAAAGTTAGCAAAAATAGATAAGATCTTGCTACCATGGAAAGGAAAATACCTGTCTATTTGTGGGAAAATCACCCTGATTAACTCTTTAATCATATCACAGTTTACCTATTTGCTTATGGTTTTGCCTACACCTAGTGACCTGCTTTTTAAATTATATGAACAAAAAATATTCCATTTTATTTGGAACGGCAAGCCAGATAAAATTAAAAGGGCCTATTTATATAACGAATATGAATTCGGAGGGCAGAAATTATTAAATATTAAAGCGTTAGACCTCTCACTAAAGGCATCAGTCATACAAAAGTTATACTTAAATCCAAACTGGTTCTCTAGTAAATTGGTAAGAATGTCTCATCCTATGTTCAAGAAGGGCCTTTTTCCCTTTATTCAGATTACACCTGCTCACTTTCGGTTGTTTGAAAAGGAAATAATCTCCAAAATATCTTTATTTTTTAAACAAGCCTTAGAAAGTTGGTTGCAATTTCAGTTTAATCCACCTGAAAGGACGGAACAAATAGTACAACAAATATTGTGGTTAAATTCAAATATAGTAATTGATAAAAAAACTGTATTTATCGAAGAAATGTTTAAAAAAGGTATAATTTTTGTGAATGATATCATAAATAGGACTGGTGGAGTAATGTCACACATGCAGCTAACACAGACATATGGAAATGTCTGCTCTACCCAAAATTACAACCAATTAATTGCAGCATTACCACAAAAATGGAAGAGGCAAGTAGAAGGGGAAAAAAGTAAGGAACTTGTATGTCGGCCCTATATTAAAGAACATAAATGGTTAAAGAAAAGTGTGATAAATAAAAACATATACCAATTTAATTTAAGGACCAAAAAACTGACAGCTGTGCCATATAAATTGCAAAATAGTTGGGAAGAGATTTTTGATGTACCCATTCCATGGCACATGGTTTATGAATTGATACGCAAAACAACGCCGGATTCAAAACTTCAAATTTTTCAATTTAAATTACTGTACAAAATTCTTGCAACTAATAGAATGTTATATATATGGGGGATACAATCTTCCCAGCTCTGCAGATTCTACTGTGAGGAGGCAGAGTCACTAGATCATTTATTTTGGTATTGTCCGTATGTAGCTCGTTTTTGGTCACAGGTCCAGGAATGGCTGAAGAATTGCAACATTTGCGTAGAACTAACGCTACAGATAGCAATACTGGGGGATTTGAAAAGCCATAGTCAATCAATCAATAATATAATAATTATTTTAGCAAAAATGTTTATTTTTAATTTACAATCCGTGGAAGCTATGAGAATAGGAAGATTCAAATCTTTTGTGAAGCATCACAGCACAGTTGAAAAATATATGGCAAATAAAAATCCGAAATGGATGATGTTGGAAGATAGATGGGAAGGGTTGAGTGGAGCTGAAGGGTGGGACTAATAACAAGATAAACAATGTAGGGCATACGGGATCTGTGAAATGTGTATAGGGGCGGAGCTTTTGTGAAATAGCACAGTTACAAGTGGAAATCAAACTGGATGGACAACAGAAATAGAGGAAGGACTAAGAACAAACAAGAGAGAACTATTATAAAGTAGACTGTGTCTGTAAAATGTGTATAAGATGTATAAATTGAAGGTAAAAACAGAAATGTTTATCAGTTTACTCCAATTGGGGGATCGGTGGTAGGGTTTGCGGGGAATAATAATAAAGGTATATTCTTTAAAAAAGTATGTATGTCTATATAGGTATGTGTATGTATATATGTGTATATGTATGCATACGTGTATGGATATATATATTTACCCCAAAAAATATGGGGGATTGGAAATGATGCAGACGATTACATTGGAAGCAACATTCTTTCCGCAATATTAAGCTGATCCACCCCTAAAATATATATATATATATATATATATATATACTCCAGCACCCTCTCCTGTTGTCAATATACTCCAGCACCCTCTCCTGTTGTCAATATACTCCAGCCCCTTCTCCTGTTGTCAATATACTCAAGCACCCTCTCCTGTTGTCAATATACTCCAGCACCCTCTCCTGTTGTCAATATACTCCAGCACCCTCTCCTGTTGTCAATATACTCCAGCACCCTCTCCTGTTGTCAATATACTCCAGCGCCCTCTCCTGTTGTCAATATACTCCAGCGCCCTCTCCTGTTGTCAATATACTCCAGCACCCTCTCCTGTTGTCAATATACTCCAGCACCCTCTCCTGTTGTCAATATACTCCAGCACCCTCTCCTGTTGTCAATATACTCCAGCACCCTCTCCTGTTGTCAATATACTCCAGCACCCTCTCCTGTTGTCAATATACTCCAGCACCCTCTCCTGTTGTCAATATACTCCAGCACCCTCTCCTGTTGTCAATATACTCCAGCACCCTCTCCTGTTGTCAATATACTCCAGCACCCTCTCCTGTTGTCAATATACTCCAGCACCCTCTCCTGTTGTCAATATACTCCAGCACCCTCTCCTGTTGTCAATATACTCCAGCACCCTCTCCTGTTGTCAATATACTCCAGCACCCTCTCCTGTTGTCAATATACTCCAGCACCCTCTCCTGTTGTCAATATACTCCAGCACCCTCTCCTGTTGTCAATATACTCCAGCACCCTCTCCTGTTGTCAATATACTCCAGCACCCTCTCCTGTTGTCAATATACTCCAGCACCCTCTCCTGTTTTCAATATACTCCAGCACCCTCTCCTGTTGTCAATATACTCCAGCACCCTCTCCTGTTGTCAATATACTCCAGCACCCTCTCCTGTTGTCAATATACTCCAGCACCCTCTCCTGTTGTCAATATACTCCAGCACCCTCTCCTGTTGTCAATATACTCCACTCCAGCATCCTCTCCTGTTGTCAGTACTCCAGCACCCTCTCCTGTTGTCAGTACTCCAGCACCCTCTCCTGTTGTCAGTACTCCAGCACCCTCTCCTGTTGTCAGTACTCCAGCACCCTCTCCTGTTGTCAATATACTCCAGCACCCTCTCCTGTTGTCAATATACTCCAGCCCCTTCTCCTGTTGTCAATATACTCCAGCCCCTTCTCCTGTTGTCAATATACTCCAGCGCCCTCTCCTGTTTTCAATATACTCCAGCGCCCTCTCCTGTTGTCAATATACTCCAGCGCCCTCTCCTGTTGTCAATATACTCCAGCGCCCTCTCCTGTTGTCAATATACTCCAGCGCCCTCTCCTGTTGTCAATATACTCCAGCGCCCTCTCCTGTTGTCAATACTCCAGCGCCCTCTCCTGTTGTCAATATACTCCAGCGCCCTCTCCTGTTGTCAATATACTCCAGCGCCCTCTCCTGTTGTCAATATACTCCAGCGCCCTCTCCTGTTGTCAATATACTCCAGCGCCCTCTCCTGTTGTCAATATACTCCAGGCTTACCACCCTCTGCTGTTGTCAATATACTCCAGCGCCCTCTGCTGTTGTCAATATACTCCAGCGCCCTCTCCTGTTGTCAGTACTCCAGCGCCCTCTCCTGTTGTCAATATACTCCAGCGCCCTCTCCTGTTGTCAATACTCCAGCCCCCTCTCCTGTTGTCAATATTCCAGCACCCTCTCCTGTTGTCAATATTCCAGCACCCTCTCCTGTTGTCAATATATTCCAGCACCCTCTCCTGTTGTCAATATACTCCAGCACCCTCTCCTGTTGTCAATATACTCCAGCACCCTCTCCTGTTGTCAATATACTCCAGCACCCTCTCCTGTTGTCAATATACTCCAGCACCCTCTCCTGTTGTCAATATACTCCAGCACCCTCTCCTGTTGTCAATATACTCCAGCACCCTCTCCTGTTGTCAATATACTCCAGCACCCTCTCCTGTTGTCAATATACTCCAGCACCCTCTCCTGTTGTCAATATACTCCAGCACCCTCTCCTGTTGTCAATATACTCCAGCACCCTCTCCTGTTGTCAATATACTCCAGCACCCTCTCCTGTTGTCAATATACTCCAGCACCCTCTCCTGTTGTCAATATACTCCAGCACCCTCTCCTGTTGTCAATATACTCCAGCACCCTCTCCTGTTGTCAATATACTCCAGCACCCTCTCCTGTTGTCAATATACTCCAGCACCCTCTCCTGTTGTCAATATACTCCAGCACCCTCTCCTGTTGTCAATATACTCCAGCACCCTCTCCTGTTGTCAATATACTCCAGCACCCTCTCCTGTTGTCAATATACTCCAGCACCCTCTCCTGTTGTCAATATACTCCAGCACCCTCTCCTGTTGTCAATATACTCCAGCACCCTCTCCTGTTGTCAATATACTCCAGCACCCTCTCCTGTTGTCAATATACTCCAGCACCCTCTCCTGTTGTCAATATACTCCAGCACCCTCTCCTGTTGTCAATATACTCCAGCACCCTCTCCTGTTGTCAATATACTCCAGCACCTCTCCTGTTGTCAATATACTCCAGCACCCTCTCCTGTTGTCAATATACTCCAGCACCCTCTCCTGTTGTCAATATACTCCAGCACCCTCTCCTGTTGTCAATATACTCCAGCACCCTCTCCTGTTGTCAATATACTCCAGCACCCTCTCCTGTTGTCAATATACTCCAGCACCCTCTCCTGTTGTCAATATACTCCAGCACCCTCTCCTGTTGTCAATATACTCCAGCACCCTCTCCTGTTGTCAATATACTCCAGCACCCTCTCCTGTTGTCAATATACTCCAGCACCCTCTCCTGTTGTCAATATACTCCAGCACCCTCTCCTGTTTTCAATATACTCCAGCACCCTCTCCTGTTGTCAATATACTCCAGCACCCTCTCCTGTTGTCAATATACTCCAGCACCCTCTCCTGTTGTCAGTACTCCAGCACCCTCTCCTGTTTTCAATATACTCCAGCACCCTCTCCTGTTGTCAGTACTCCAGCACCCTCTCCTGTTGTCAATATACTCCAGCACCCTCTCCTGTTGTCAATATACTCCAGCACCCTCTCCTGTTGTCAATATACTCCAGCACCCTCTCCTGTTGTCAATACTCCAGCGCCCTCTCCTGTTGTCAATATACTCCAGCGCCCTGTCCTGTTGTCAATATACTCCAGCGCCCTCTCCTGTTGTCAATATACTCCAGCGCCCTCTCCTGTTGTCAATATACTCCAGCACCCTCTCCTGTTGTCAATATATTCCAGCACCCTCTCCTGTTGTCAATACTCCAGCACCCTCTCCTGTTGTCAATACTCCAGCACCCTCTCCTGTTGTCAATATACTCCAGCGCCCTCTCCTGTTGTCAATATACTCCAGCGCCCTCTGCTGTTGTCAATATACTCCAGCGCCTTCTGCTGTTGTCAATATACTCCAGCGCCTTCTGCTGTTGTCAATATACTCCAGCGCCTTCTGCTGTTGTCAATATACTCCAGCGCCTTCTGCTGTTGTCAATATACTCCAGCCCCCTCTCCTGTTGTCAATATTCCAGCCCCCTCTCCTGTTGTCAATATTCCAGCCCCCTCTCCTGTTGTCAATATTCCAGCACCCTCTCCTGTTGTCAATATACTCCAGCACCCTCTCCTGTTGTCAATATACTCCAGCACCCTCTCCTGTTGTCAATATACTCCAGCACCCTCTCCTGTTGTCAATATACTCCAGCACCCTCTCCTGTTGTCAATATACTCCAGCACCCTCTCCTGTTGTCAATATACTCCAGCACCCTCTCCTGTTGTCAATATACTCCAGCACCCTCTCCTGTTGTCAATATACTCCAGCACCCTCTCCTGTTGTCAATATACTCCAGCACCCTCTCCTGTTGTCAATATATTCCAGCACCCTCTCCTGTTGTCAATATACTCCAGCACCCTCTCCTGTTGTCAATATACTCCAGCACCCTCTCCTGTTGTCAATATACTACAGCCCCCTCTCCTGTTGTCAATATACTACAGCCCCCTCTCCTGTTGTCAATATACTCCAGCCCCCTCTCCTGTTGTCAATATACTCCAGCCCCCTCTCCTGTTGTCAATATACTCCAGCCCCCTCTCCTGTTGTCAATATACTCCAGCGCCCTCTCCTGTTGTCAATATACTCCAGCGCCTTCTCCTGTTGTCAATATACTCCAGCGCCCTCTCCTGTTGTCAATATACTCCAGCGCCCTCTCCTGTTGTCAATATACTCCAGCGCCCTCTCCTGTTGTCAATATACTCCAGCGCCCTCTCCTGTTGTCAATATTCTCCAGCGTCCTCTCCTGTTGTCAGTACTCCAGCACCCTCTCCTGTTGTCAATATACTCCAGCACCCTCTCCTGTTGTCAATATACTCCAGCCCCTTCTCCTGTTGTCAATATACTCCAGCACCCTCTCCTGTTGTCAATATACTCCAGCACCCTCTCCTGTTGTCAATATACTCCAGCACCCTCTCCTGTTGTCAATATACTCCAGCACCCTCTCCTGTTGTCAATATACTCCAGCGCCCTCTCCTGTTGTCAATATACTCCAGCGCCCTCTCCTGTTGTCAATATACTCCAGCACCCTCTCCTGTTGTCAATATTCCAGCACCCTCTCCTGTTGTCAATATACTCCAGCACCCTCTCCTGTTGTCAATATACTCCAGCACCCTCTCCTGTTGTCAATATACTCCAGCACCCTCTCCTGTTGTCAATATACTCCAGCACCCTCTCCTGTTGTCAATATACTCCAGCACCCTCTCCTGTTGTCAATATACTCCAGCACCCTCTCCTGTTGTCAATATACTCCAGCACCCTCTCCTGTTGTCAATATACTCCAGCACCCTCTCCTGTTGTCAATATACTCCAGCACCTTCTCCTGTTGTCAATATACTCCAGCACCCTCTCCTGTTGTCAATATACTCCAGCACCCTCTCCTGTTGTCAATATACTCCAGCACCCTCTCCTGTTGTCAATATACTCCAGCACCCTCTCCTGTTGTCAATATACTCCAGCACCCTCTCCTGTTGTCAATATACTCCAGCACCCTCTCCTGTTGTCAATATACTCCAGCACCCTCTCCTGTTGTCAATATACTCCAGCACCCTCTCCTGTTGTCAATATACTCCAGCACCCTCTCCTGTTGTCAATATACTCCAGCACCCTCTCCTGTTGTCAATATACTCCAGCACCCTCTCCTGTTGTCAATATACTCCAGCACCCTCTCCTGTTGTCAATATACTCCAGCACCCTCTCCTGTTGTCAATATACTCCAGCACCCTCTCCTGTTGTCAATATACTCCAGCACCCTCTCCTGTTGTCAATACTCCAGCGCCCTCTCCTGTTGTCAATATACTCCAGCGCCCTGTCCTGTTGTCAATATACTCCAGCGCCCTCTCCTGTTGTCAATATACTCCAGCGCCCTCTCCTGTTGTCAATATACTCCAGCGCCCTCTCCTGTTGTCAATATACTCCAGCACCCTCTCCTGTTGTCAATATACTCCAGCACCCTCTCCTGTTGTCAATATACTCCAGCACCCTCTCCTGTTGTCAATATACTCCAGCACCCTCTCCTGTTGTCAATATACTCCAGCACCCTCTCCTGTTGTCAATATACTCCAGCACCCTCTCCTGTTGTCAATATACTCCAGCACCCTCTCCTGTTGTCAATATACTCCAGCACCCTCTCCTGTTGTCAATATACTCCAGCACCCTCTCCTGTTGTCAATATACTCCAGCACCCTCTCCTGTTGTCAATATACTCCAGCACCCTCTCCTGTTGTCAATATACTCCAGCACCCTCTCCTGTTGTCAATATACTCCAGCACCCTCTCCTGTTTTCAATATACTCCAGCACCCTCTCCTGTTGTCAATATACTCCAGCACCCTCTCCTGTTGTCAATATACTCCAGCACCCTCTCCTGTTGTCAATATACTCCAGCACCCTCTCCTGTTGTCAATATACTCCAGCACCCTCTCCTGTTGTCAATATTCTCCAGCATCCTCTCCTGTTGTCAGTACTCCAGCACCCTCTCCTGTTGTCAGTACTCCAGCACCCTCTCCTGTTGTCAGTACTCCAGCACCCTCTCCTGTTGTCAGTACTCCAGCACCCTCTCCTGTTGTCAGTACTCCAGCACCCTCTCCTGTTGTCAATATACTCCAGCACCCTCTCCTGTTGTCAATATACTCCAGCCCCTTCTCCTGTTGTCAATATACTCCAGCCCCTTCTCCTGTTGTCAATATACTCCAGCGCCCTCTCCTGTTGTCAATATACTCCAGCGCCCTCTCCTGTTGTCAATATACTCCAGCGCCCTCTCCTGTTGTCAATATACTCCAGCGCCCTCTCCTGTTGTCAATATACTCCAGCGCCCTCTCCTGTTGTCAATATACTCCAGCGCCCTCTCCTGTTGTCAATATACTCCAGCGCCCTCTCCTGTTGTCAATATACTCCAGCGCCCTCTCCTGTTGTCAATACTCCAGCGCCCTCTCCTGTTGTCAATATACTCCAGCGCCCTCTCCTGTTGTCAATATACTCCAGCGCCCTCTCCTGTTGTCAATATACTCCAGCGCCTCTCCTGTTGTCAATATACTCCAGCGCCCTCTCCTGTTGTCAGTACTCCAGCGCCCTCTCCTGTTGTCAATATACTCCAGCGCCCTCTCCTGTTGTCAATATACTCCAGCGCCCTCTCCTGTTGTCAATATTCTCCAGCACCCTCTCCTGTTGTCAATATACTCCAGCACCCTCTCCTGTTGTCAATATACTCCAGCACCCTCTCCTGTTGTCAATATACTCCAGCACCCTCTCCTGTTGTCAATATACTCCAGCACCCTCTCCTGTTGTCAATATACTCCAGCACCCTCTCCTGTTGTCAATATACTCCAGCACCCTCTCCTGTTGTCAATATACTCCAGCACCCTCTCCTGTTGTCAATATACTCCAGCACCCTCTCCTGTTGTCAATATACTCCAGCACCCTCTCCTGTTTTCAATATACTCCAGCACCCTCTCCTGTTGTCAATATACTCCAGCACCCTCTCCTGTTGTCAATATTCTCCAGCACCCTCTCCTGTTGTCAGTACTCCAGCCCCCTCTCCTGTTGTCAATATACTCCAGCACCCTCTCCTGTTGTCAGTACTCCAGCACCCTCTCCTGTTGTCAATATACTCCAGCACCCTCTCCTGTTGTCAATATACTCCAGCACCCTCTCCTGTTGTCAATATACTCCAGCACCCTCTCCTGTTGTCAATATACTCCAGCACCCTCTCCTGTTGTCAATATACTCCAGCGCCCTCTCCTGTTGTCAATACTCCAGCGCCCTCTCCTGTTGTCAATATACTCCAGCGCCCTGTCCTGTTGTCAATATACTCCAGCGCCCTCTCCTGTTGTCAATATACTCCAGCGCCCTCTCCTGTTGTCAATATACTCCAGCGCCCTCTCCTGTTGTCAATATACTCCAGCACCCTCTCCTGTTGTCAATATACTCCAGCACCCTCTCCTGTTGTCAATATACTCCAGCACCCTCTCCTGTTGTCAATATACTCCAGCACCCTCTCCTGTTGTCAATATACTCCAGCACCCTCTCCTGTTGTCAATATACTCCAGCACCCTCTCCTGTTGTCAATATACTCCAGCACCCTCTCCTGTTGTCAATATACTCCAGCACCCTCTCCTGTTGTCAATATACTCCAGCACCCTCTCCTGTTGTCAATATACTCCAGCACCCTCTCCTGTTGTCAATATACTCCAGCACCCTCTCCTGTTGTCAATATACTCCAGCACCCTCTCCTGTTGTCAATATACTCCAGCACCCTCTCCTGTTTTCAATATACTCCAGCACCCTCTCCTGTTGTCAATATACTCCAGCACCCTCTCCTGTTGTCAATATACTCCAGCACCCTCTCCTGTTGTCAATATACTCCAGCACCCTCTCCTGTTGTCAATATACTCCAGCACCCTCTCCTGTTGTCAATATTCTCCAGCATCCTCTCCTGTTGTCAGTACTCCAGCACCCTCTCCTGTTGTCAGTACTCCAGCACCCTCTCCTGTTGTCAGTACTCCAGCACCCTCTCCTGTTGTCAGTACTCCAGCACCCTCTCCTGTTGTCAATATACTCCAGCACCCTCTCCTGTTGTCAATATACTCCAGCCCCTTCTCCTGTTGTCAATATACTCCAGCCCCTTCTCCTGTTGTCAATATACTCCAGCGCCCTCTCCTGTTGTCAATATACTCCAGCGCCCTCTCCTGTTGTCAATATACTCCAGCGCCCTCTCCTGTTGTCAATATACTCCAGCGCCCTCTCCTGTTGTCAATATACTCCAGCGCCCTCTCCTGTTGTCAATATACTCCAGCGCCCTCTCCTGTTGTCAATATACTCCAGCGCCCTCTCCTGTTGTCAATATACTCCAGCGCCCTCTCCTGTTGTCAATACTCCAGCGCCCTCTCCTGTTGTCAATATACTCCAGCGCCCTCTCCTGTTGTCAATATACTCCAGCGCCCTCTCCTGTTGTCAATATACTCCAGCGCCTCTCCTGTTGTCAATATACTCCAGCGCCCTCTCCTGTTGTCAGTACTCCAGCGCCCTCTCATGTTGTCAATATACTCCAGCGCCCTCTCATGTTGTCAGTACTCCAGCGCCCTCTCATGTTGTCAGTACTCCAGCACCCTCTCCTGTTGTCAATATACTCCAGCACCCTCTCCTGTTGTCAGTACTCCAGCACCCTCTCCTGTTGTCAATATACTCCAGCACCCTCTCCTGTTGTCAATATACTCCAGCACCCTCTCCTGTTGTCAATATACTCCGCACCCTCTCCTGTTGTCATATACTCCAGCACCCTCTCCTGTTGTCAATATACTCCAGCACCCTCTCCTGTTGTCAATATACTCCAGCACCCTCTCCTGTTGTCAATATACTCCAGCACCCTCTCCTGTTGTCAATATTCTCCAGCACCCTCTCCTGTTGTCAATATACTCCAGCACCCTCTCCTGTTGTCAATATACTCCAGCACCCTCTCCTGTTGTCAATATACTCCAGCACCCTCTCCTGTTGTCAATATACTCCAGCACCTCTCCTGTTGTCAATATACTCCAGCACCCTCTCCTGTTGTCAATATACTCCAGCCCCCTCTCCTGTTGTCAATATACTCCAGCGCCCTCTCCTGTTGTCAGTACTCCAGCACCCTCTCCTGTTTTCAATATTCTCCAGCACCCTCTCCTGTTGTCAATATACTCCAGCACCCTCTCCTGTTGTCAATATACTCCAGCACCCTCTCCTGTTGTCAGTACTCCAGCACCCTCTCCTGTTTTCAATATACTCCAGCACCCTCTCCTGTTTTCAGTACTCATTGCGACAGCCCAAGACAAGGATTCCTTTCTTGGTGAGGGTGCCCTCTTGCTACCTGCCTCGGCCTCTTAGTTGTGGCTGAGGAGAACAGAACAAGGTGTATTCACGTTTTACTGCCTTTTAATCAAATATTTGGTGACGTGAATATATTTAGTATAGTTTTATCCATTTTTTTCATAAAAAAAAAAAAATGTTTCTATTTTAATGAAATTCACCGGGGAGGATGGTCCCTCCCCTTCCTCCTCTGAGGAGCCTCCGCTGGTTTATACATAGAGTATACTGCTGTAAATGTGTATGCTGTTATGTGAATTTCCCTGTATAGAGGCTATGCCATTCTTTCCTGTGTAGATATTCCTATTGCATAGCTTACGTTTGTCCTTACCTTTCAGAACCATAAGTCCATCCTGTGTCAACTGAAGATGTCTGTGCTAGTTTGAACACTAGTGTGTGTGGTGGTGATGAAGATAATACAAGTCCTGGAGTAAGAAGCATCTGTTGTTGACCGACAGCCTGTAGACCAGGGCTGCCCAATCCTCTTCCTGGGGATCTACTGTCCTGTAGGTTATCAGTCCAACCCTCTTCCTGGAGATCTACTGTCCTGTAGGTTATCAGTCCAACCCTCTTCCTGGAGATCTACTGTCCTGTAGGCTATCATCCAACCCTCTTCCTGGAGATCTACTGTCCTGTAGGTTTCAGTCCAACCCTCTTCCTGGAGATCTACTGTCCTGTAGGTTATCATCAACCCTCTTCCTGGAGATCTACTGTCCTGTAGTTTATCATTCCAACCCTCTTCCTGGAGATCTACTGTCCTGTAGGTTATCAGTCCAACCTCTTCCTGGAGATCTACTGTCCTGTAGGTTATCAGTCCAACCCTCTTCCTGGGGATCTACCGTCCTGAGGTTATCAGTCCAACCCTCTTCCTGGAGATCTACTGTCCTGTAGGTTTCAGTCCAACCCTCTTCCTGGAGATCTACTGTCCTGTAGGTTATCAGT
>NW_024061630.1:0-32710 GCF_016432855.1 Salvelinus namaycush | reverse complement strand
TCCCCCGGGCGCTGGAGTATATTGACAACAGGAGAGGGCGCTGGAGTATATTGACAACAGAGAGGTGCTGGAGTATATTGACAACAGGAGAGGGGCTGGAGTATTGACAACAGGAGAGGTGCTGGAATATATTGACAACAGGAGAGGGTGCTGGAGTATATTGACAACAGGAGAGGGCGCTGGAGTATATTGACAACAGGAGAGGGGCTGAGGTATATTGACAACAGGAGAGGGTGCTGGAGTATATTGACAACAGGAGAGGGTGCTGGAGTATATTGACAACAGGAGAGGGTGCTGGAGTATATTGACACAGGAGAGGTGCTGAAAATTATATAGCTTACATTACATTGCACAATTTAATTTGATTAAATTGTTATTGTTAACTTATTATTTTCAACGTTTTAAATCAAGTTAGTTGAATCAGATCAGTTCTTTGTATTTTAATGAGCTTGTAGTTTTAAATTCTACTCTTTCTCATAAAGCAGGGAAATATTTGTATTTATTTATTTCACCTTTATTTAACCAGGTAGGCCAGTTGAGAACACCTTTATTTAACCAGGTAGGCCAGTTGAGAACACCTTTATTTAACCAGGTAGGCCAGTTGAGAACACCTTTATTTAACCAGGTAGGCCAGTTGAGAACACCTTTATTTAACCAGGTAGGCCAGTTGAGAACACCTTTATTTAACCAGGTAGGCCAGTTGAGAACACCTTTATTTAACCAGGTAGGCCAGTTGAGAACACCTTTATTTAACCAGGTAGGCCAGTTGAGAACACCTTTATTTAACCAGGTAGGCCAGTTGAGAACAAGTTCTCATTTACAACTGCGACCTGGCCAAGATAAAGCAAAGCAGTGTGACAAAAACAACAACACAGAGTTACACATAAACAAACGTACAGTCAATAACACAATAGAAAAATCTATGTACAGTGTGTGCAAATGTAGAAGATTAGGGAGGTAGTCAATAAATAGGCCATAGAGGTGAAATAATTACAATTTATCAATTAAACACTGGAGTGATAGATGTGCAGATGATGATGTGCAAGTAGAGATACTGGGGTGCAAAAGAGCAAGAGGATAAGTAACAATATGGGGATGAGGTAGTCGGGTGTGCTATTTACAGATGGGCTGTGTACAGGTACAGTGTACAGGTAAGCTGCTCTGACAGCTGATGTTTAAAGTTAGAGAGGGAGATATAAGACTCCAGCTTCAGAGAATATTGCAATTCGTTCCAGTCATTGGTAGCAGAGAACTGGAAGGAAAGGCGGCCAAAGGAAGTGTTGGCTTTGGCGATGACCAGTGCAATATACCTGCTGGAGCGCGTGCTATGGGTGGGTGTTGCTATGGTGACCAGTGAGCTGAGATAAGGTGGGGCTTTACCTAGCAAATACTTATAGATGACCTGGAGACAGTGGGTTTGGCGACAGATATGTAGTGAGGGCCAGCCAACGAGAGCATACAGGTCGCAGTGGTGGGTAGTGTATATGGGGCTTTGGTGATAAAACGGATGGCACTGTGATAGACTACATCCAGTTTGCTGAGTAGAGTGTTGGAGGCTATTTTGTAAATTACATCGCCGAAGTCGAGGACCTGTAGGATGGTCAGTTTTACGAGGGTATGTTTGGCGGCATGAGTGAAGGAGGCTTTGTTGCGAAATAGGAAGCCGATTCTAGATTTAATTTTGGATTGGAGATGCTTAATGTGGGTCTGGAAGGAGAGTTTACAGTCTAACCAGACACCTAGGTATTTGTAGTTGTCCACATATTCTAAGTCAGAACCGTCCAGAGTAGTGATGCTAGTCGGGCGGGTGGGTGCGGGCAGCAATCGGTTGAAGAGCATGCACTTAGTTTTACTAGCATTTAAAAGCAGTTGGAGGCCACGGAAGGAGTGTTGTATGGCGTTGAAGCTCGTTTGGAGGTTTGTTAGCACAGTGTCCAAAGAAGGGCCAGATGTATACAGAATGGTGTCGTCTGCATAGAGGTGGATCAGAGAATCACCTGCAGCAAGAGCGACATCATTGATATATACAGAGAAAAGAGTCAGCCCGAGAATTGAACCCTGTGCCACCCCCATAGAGACTGCCAGAGGTCCGGACAACAGGCCCTCCGATTTGACACACTGAACTCTGCCTGAGAAGTAGTTGGTGAACCAGGCGAGGCAGTCATCTGAGAAACCAAGGCTATTGAGTCTGCCGATAAGAATGCAGTGATTGAGAGAGTCAAAAGCCTTGGCCAGGTCGATGAAGACGGCTGCACAGTACTGTCTTTTATCGATGGCGGTTATGATATCGTTTAGGACCTTGAGCGTGGCTGAGGTGCACCCATGACCAGCTCGGAAACCAGATTGCATAGTGGAGAAGGTACGGTGGGATTCGAAATGGTCGGTGATCTTTTTGTTAACATGGCTTTTGAAGACTTTAGAAAGGCAGGGCGGATATAGGTCTGTAACAGTTTGGGTCCAGGGTGTCTCCCCCTTTGAAGAGGGGGATGACCGTGGCAGCTTTCCAATCTTTGGGGATCTCAGACGATACGAGGTTGAACAGGCTAGTAATAGGGGTTGCAACAATTTCGGCGGATAATTTTAGAAAGAGAGGGTCCAGATTTTCTAGCCCAGCTGATTTGTAGGGATCCAGATTTTGCTGTTCATTCAGAACATCAGCTGTCTGGATTTGGGTGAAGGAGAAGCAGGGGGGCTTGTGCAAGTTGCTGCAGGGGGTGCTGAGATGTTGGCCAGGGTAGGGGTAGCCAGGTGGAAAGCATGGCCAGCCGTGGAAAAATGTTTATTGAAATGATCGATTATCGTAGGTTTATTGATGGTGACAGTGTTTCCAAGCCTCAGAGCAGTGGGCAGCTGGGAGGAGGTGCTCTTATTCTCCATGGACTTTACAGTGTCCGAGAACTTTTTTGAGTTTGTGTTGCAGGAAGCAAATTTCTGTTAGAAAAAGCTAACCTTAGCTTTCCTAACTGACTGAGTATATTGGTTCCTGACTTCCCTGAAAAGTTGCACATCGCGGGGGCTATTTGATGCTAATGCAGAACGCCACAGGATGTTTTTGTGCTGGTCAAGGGCAGTCAGGTCTGGAGTGAACCAAGGGCGATATCTGTTTTCAGTTCTACACTTTTAGTTCTACAAAGATGAAGGTGTACTAGACAGACAGATTTAGACCGAGACACAGAGAGAGATAATTCACAAAATGGGACAAACGGCAAATGCATGCAGAATTCTGCAAAAAATATCCTCCATGTACGACGTAAAACACCAAATAATGTATGCAGATTAGAATTAGGCCGATTCCCGTTAATTATCAAAATCCAGAAAAGAGACGTTAAATTCTACAACCAAGTAATAGGAAGTGATTCCCAAACCGTCCATATTAAAGCCATCACCTACAGAGAGATGAACCTGGAGAAGGGTCCCCTAAGCAAGCTGGTCCTGGGGCTGTGTTCACAAACACAAACAGACCCCACAGAGCCATCACCTACAGAGAGATGAACCTGGAGAAGAGTCCCCTAAGCAAGCTGGTCCTAGGGCTCTGTTCACAAACACAAACAGACCCCACAGAACCCCAGGACAGCAACACAATTAGACCCAACCAAATCATGAGAAAACAAAAAGATCATCACTTGACACATTGGAAAGAATTAACCAAAACAACGGAGCAAACTAGAATGCTATTTGGCCCTAAACAGAGAGTCCACAGTGGCAGAATACCTGACCACTGTGACTGACCCAAACTTAAGGAAAGCTTTGACTATGTACAGACTCAGTGAGCATAGCCTTTCTATTGACAAAGGCCACCGTGGGCAGACCTGGCTCTCAAGAGAAGACAGGCTATGTGCACACTGCCCACAAAATGAGGTGGAAACTGAGCTGCACTTCCTAACCTCCTGCCAAATGTATGACCATATGTGACTCACCACCTGGATTCGGTCTTATGTAGCCATTTGAATTTTTATTTTATTTTTTACATTGGATAAAAGTAGAGACTCAGAGCTACAACATGGTATATCATACACTACAGTTGAGGAACAATGGGAAAGTAATTCTGCTTTGAAAGTTGATAAACTTGTAAACTCAGTTTTGAGAAAATGGCCTTTGAATGTTTTGGTATCTAGTGATGAGCTCCTCTTTGTCTACACCCAGCTCTGCTGGCAACAATTTCATTATGCTTTTTTGCCGATGTTTACTGACACCGGCCATATTCAACGGGTGTTGTACACTTTAGCTTAAGACATGTAGCTAGCTAGCTAGGTAAACAATGAACCTAGCTAAGTAAACAATGAACCTAGCTAGGTAGACAATGAACCTGGCTAAGTAAACAATGAACCTAGCTAGGTAAACAATGAACCTAGCTAGGTAAACAATGAACCTAGCTAGGTAGACAATGAACCTAGCTAGGTAGACAATGAACCTGGCTAAGTAAACAATGAACCTAGCTAGGTAAACAATGAACCTAGCTAGGTAAACAATGAACCTAGCTAGGTAGACAATGAACCTAGCTAGGTAGACAATGAACCTAGCTAGGTAGACAATGAACCTAGCTAAGTAAACAATGAACCTAGCTAGGTAGACAATGAACATAGCTAAGTAAACAATGAACCTAGCTAGGTAGACAATGAACCTATTTAGGTAAACAATGAACCTAGCTAAGTAAACAATGAACCTAGCTAGGTAGACAATGAACCTAGCTAGGTAAACAATGAAGCTAGATAGGTAAACAATGAACCTATTTAGGTAAACAAGGAACCTATTTAGGTAAACAATGAAACGTAGATAGGTAAACAATAAACCTATTTAGTTAAACAATGAACCTAGCTAAGTAAACAACGTGTAAGATCACACACGCCATATAACGTTAGCTAACGAACCAGCCAGCTAACGTTAGCTAGTTAAATAACATTGAACATAGTGCCAAATCATCTCGTTACTACCCTGCATGAATATGCTGGGCGCTAACCAACCAGGTTCAATGTTAGCTAGCTAATATTAGACTCTAACTAGAACAGCAAACGGCTCTGGGAAACGAATAATAACATCAGCTAGGGAGCCAGCCAGATACCGTTAGCTAGCTAGCATATAATACACTTTAGCTTGAAATGAAACCACTTTCTGTCAAAATAATATCTGAATATGTAGATAGCTAACGCCAGACTATTTTACCTGTATACATCATCATGCATGATGGACTCATCTAATATTGTTAGAGACACATATTTCCCTCAGATCACACAGACCCACAAAGAATTTGAAAACAAATCCAATTCAGAAATCTTTTAGGTGAAATACCACAGTGTGCCATCACAGCAGTGAGATTTGTGACCTGTTGCCACAAGAAAAGGGCAACAAGTGAAGAACAAACACCACTGTAAATACAACCCATATTTATGTTGATGTATTTTCCCTTTTGTACATCGTTAAAACACTGCATATAGACATAATATGACATTTGAAATGTTTCTATTCTTTTGGAACTTCTATGAGTGTAATGTTTACTGTTTATTTGTATTGTTCATTTCACTTGCTTTGGTAATGTTAACATACTATGCACTCAAAGTATTCAGACCCCTTGACTTTTTCCACTTTGTTACGTAACAGCCTTATTCTACAATGGATTAACCCCCCCCCAATCTACACACTATACCCCATAATGACAAAGCAAAAACTGTTTTTTAGAAATTTTAGCAAATGTATAAACAAATCTGAAACTTAAATATCTCATTTACATAAGTATTCAGACCCTTTACTCAGTACTTTGTTGAAGCACCTTTGGCAGCAATTACAGCCTCGAGTCTTCTTGGGTATGAAGCTACAAGCTTGGCACACCTGTATTTGGGGAGTTTCTTCCATTCTTCTCTGCAGATCCTCTGAAGCTCTGTCAGGTTGGACGGGGAGCGTCGCTGCAAAGCTATTTTCAGGTCTCTCCAGTGATGTTAGATTGGGTTCAAGTCTGGGCTCTGGCTGGGCCACTCAAGTACATTCAGAGACGTGTCCTGAAGCCACTCCTGTAATGTATTGGCTATGTCTTGGCTATTGTCCTGTTGGAAAGTGAACCTTCACCCCAGTCTGAGGTCCTGAATGCTCTGGAGCAGGTTTTCATCAAGGATCTCTCTGTTCATCTTTCCCTCGATCTTGACTAGTTTCCCAGTCCCTGCCGCTGAAAAACATCAGCACAGCATGATGCTGCCACCACCAGGCTTCACCGTAGGGATGGTGCCAGGTTTCCTCCAGACGTGACGCTTGGTTTCATCAGACCAGAGAATCTTGTTTCTCATAGTCTGAGAGACTTCAGGTGCCTTTTGGCAAACTCCAAGCGGGCTGTCATGTGCGTTTTACTTAGGAGTGACTTCCGTCTGGCCACTCTAACATAAAGGCCTGATTGGTGGAGTGCTGCAGAGATGGTTGTCCTTCTGGAAGGTTCTTCCATCTCCACTGAGGAACTCTGGAACTCTGTCAGAGTGACCATCAGGTTCTTGGTCACCTCCCTGACCAAGGCCCTTTCCCCTGATTGCTCAGTTTGGCCGGGCGGCCAGCTCTAGGAAGAGTGTTGGTGGTTCCAAACTTCGTCCATTTAAGAATGATGGAGGACACTGTGTTCTTGGGGACCTTCAATGGTGCAGAAATGTTTTGGTACCCTTCCCCAGATCTGTGCCTCGACACAATTCTGTCTCGGAGCTCTACGGACAATTCCTTCGACCTCATGGCTTGGTTTTTTCTCTGACATGCACTGTCAACTTGTGGACCTTTATATAGACAGCTGTGTGCCTTTCCAAATCACGTCTAATCAATTGAATTTACCACAGGTGAACACCACTTTGGGCTCCTGCATCTCAGTGCTAGAGGCGTCACTAAAGACCCTGGTTCGATTCCAGGCTGTATCACAACCGGCCGTGATTGGGAGTCGCATAGGGCGGCCCCACAATTGGCCCAGCGTCGTCCCGGTTTGGCCAGAGTATGCCATCGTTGTAAATAAGAATTTGTTCTTAACTGACTTGCCTCAAGTTAGATAAAGGTTAAATAAAATAAATAAATAAAAGTTGTAGAAACATCTCAAGGTTGATCAATGGAAACAAGATACATTTCGAGCCTCATATAAAAGGTTTCACTTTGTCATTATGGGGTATTGTGATGTCATTATGGGGTATTGTGATGTCATTATGGGGTATTGTGTGTAGATTAATGAGAAAAAAATATTTAATTAATTTTAGAATAAGGCTGTAACGTAACAAAAAGTGAAAAAAGTGAAGGAGTCTGAATACTTTCCGAATGCTGTCTATGAGGGAGTACTTAACACTAGGGTAGAGGGGAATACTTAATATGTAGTAGTACTTAACACTATGGTAGAGGGGAATACTTAATATGTAGTAGTACTTAACACTAGGGTAGAGGGAAATACTTAATATGTAGTAGTACTTAACACTATGGTAGAGGGGAATACAGGGTAGAGGGGAATACTTAATATGTAGTAGTACTTAAC
The DNA here is from genome assembly GCF_016432855.1 of Salvelinus namaycush. NCBI lineage: Eukaryota > Metazoa > Chordata > Actinopteri > Salmoniformes > Salmonidae > Salvelinus > Salvelinus namaycush. The sequence continues at coordinate 25,236 of NW_024061630.1, read as the reverse complement.
ACTATGGTAGAGGGGAATACTTAATATGTAGTAGTACTTAACACTAGGGTAGAGGGAAATACTTAATATGTAGTAGTACTTAACACTATGGTAGAGGGGAATACAGGGTAGAGGGGAATACTTAATATGTAGTAGTACTTAACACTAGGGTAGAGGGGAATACTTAATATGTAGTAGTACTTAATTAACACTAGGGTAGAGGGAAATACTTAATATGTAGTAGTACTTAACACTAGGGTAGAGGGAAATACTAAATATGTAGTAGTACTTAACACTAGGGTAGAGGGGAATACTTAATATGTAGTAGTACTTAACACTAGGGTAGAGGGAAATACTTAATATGTAGTAGTACTTAACACTAGGGTAGAGGGGAATACTTAATATGTAGTAGTACTTAACACTATGGTAGAGGGGAATACAGGGTAGAGGGGAATACTTAATATGTAGTAGTACTTAACACTAGGGTAGAGGGAAATACTAAATATGTAGTAGTACTTAACACTAGGGTAGAGGGGAATACTTAATATGTAGTAGTACTTAACACTATGGTAGAGGGGAATACAGGGTAGAGGGGAATACTTAATATGTAGTAGTACTTAACACTAGGGTAGAGGGGAATACTTAATATGTAGTAGTACTTAATTAACACTAGGGTAGAGGGAAATACTTAATATGTAGTAGTACTTAACACTAGGGTAGAGGGGAATACTTAATATGTAGTAGTACTTAACACTAGGGTAGAGGGGAATACTTAATATGTAGTAGTACTTAACACTAGGGTAGAGGGAAATACTTAATATGTAGTAGTACTTAACACTAGGGTAGAGGGGAATACTTAATATGTAGTAGTACTTAACACTAGGGTAGAGGGGAATACTTAATATGTAGTAGTACTTAACACTAGGGTAGAGGGGAATACTTAATATGTAGTAGTACTTAATTAACACTAGGGTAGAGGGGAATACAGGGTAGAGGGAAATACTTAATATGTAGTAGTACTTAACACTAGGGTAGAGGGAAATACTAAATATGTAGTAGTACTTAACACTAGGGTAGAGGGAAATACTAAATATGTAGTAGTACTTAACACTAGGGTAGAGGGAAATACTTAATATGTAGTAGTACTTAACACTATGGTAGAGGGGAATACAGGGTAGAGGGGAATACTTAATATGTAGTAGTACTTAACACTAGGGTAGAGGGGAATACTTAATATGTAGTAGTACTTAATTAACACTAGGGTAGAGGGAAATACTTAATATGTAGTAGTACTTAACACTAGGGTAGAGGGGAATACTTAATATGTAGTAGTACTTAACACTAGGGTAGAGGGGAATACTTAATATGTAGTAGTACTTAACACTATGGTAGAGGGGAATACTTAATATGTAGTAGTACTTAATTAACACTAGGGTAGAGGGAAATACTTAATATGTAGTAGTACTTAACACTAGGGTAGAGGGGAATACTTAATATGTAGTAGTACTTAACACTATGGTAGAGGGGAATACTTAATATGTAGTAGTACTTAACACTAGGGTAGAGGGAAATACTAAATATGTAGTAGTACTTAACACTAGGGTAGAGGGGAATACTTAATATGTAGTAGTACTTAACACTAGGGTAGAGGGGAATACAGGGTAGAGGGGAATACTTAATATGTAGTAGTACTTAACACTAGGGTAGAGGGGAATACTTAATATGTAGTAGTACTTAATTAACACTAGGGTAGAGGGAAATACTTAATATGTAGTAGTACTTAACACTAGGGTAGAGGGGAATACTTAATATGTAGTAGTACTTAACACTATGGTAGAGGGGAATACTTAATATGTAGTAGTACTTAACACTAGGGTAGAGGGGAATACTTAATATGTAGTAGTACTTAACACTAGGGTAGAGGGGAATACTTAATATGTAGTAGTACTTAACACTAGGGTAGAGGGGAATACTTAATATGTAGTAGTACTTAACACTATGGTAGAGGGGAATACTTAATATGTAGTAGTACTTAACACTAGGGTAGAGGGGAATACTTAATATGTAGTAGTACTTAACACTAGGGTAGAGGGGAATACTTAATATGTAGTAGTACTTAACACTAGGGTAGAGGGGAATACTTAATATGTAGTAGTACTTAACACTATGGTAGAGGGGAATACAGGGTAGAGGGGAATACTTAATATGTAGTAGTACTTAACACTAGGGTAGAGGGGAATACTTAATATGTAGTAGTACTTAACACTAGGGTAGAGGGGAATACTTAATATGTAGTAGTACTTAACACTAGGGTAGAGGGGAATACAGGGTAGAGGGGAATACTTAATATGTAGTAGTACTTAACACTAGGGTAGAGGGGAATACTTAATATGTAGTAGTACTTAACACTATGGTAGAGGGGAATACTTAATATGTAGTAGTACTTAATTAACACTAGGGTAGAGGGAAATACTTAATATGTAGTAGTACTTAACACTAGGGTAGAGGGGAATACTTAATATGTAGTAGTACTTAATTAACACTAGGGTAGAGGGGAATACTTAATATGTAGTAGTACTTAACACTAGGGTAGAGGGGAATACTAAATATGTAGTAGTACTTAACACTAGGGTAGAGGGGAATACTTAATATGTAGTAGTACTTAACACTATGGTAGAGGGGAATACAGGGTAGAGGGAAATACTTAATATGTAGTAGTACTTAACACTAGGGTAGAGGGGAATACTTAATATGTAGTAGTACTTAACACTAGGGTAGAGGGGAATACTTAATATGTAGTAGTACTTAATTAACACTAGGGTAGAGGGGAATACTTAATATGTAGTAGTACTTAACACTAGGGTAGAGGGGAATACTTAATATGTAGTAGTACTTAACACTAGGGTAGAGGGGAATACTTAATATGTAGTAGTACTTAACACTATGGTAGAGGGGAATACAGGGTAGAGGGGAATACTTAATATGTAGTAGTACTTAACACTAGGGTAGAGGGGAATACTTAATATGTAGTAGTACTTAATTAACACTAGGGTAGAGGGGAATACTTAATATGTAGTAGTACTTAACACTATGGTAGAGGGGAATACTTAATATGTAGTATTCCTTAACACTAGGGTAGAGGGAAATACTTAATATGTAGTAGTACTTAATTAACACTAGGGTAGAGGGGAATACTTAATATGTAGTATTCCTTAACACTAGGGTAGAGGGGAATACTTAATATGTAGTAGTACTTAACACTATGGTAGAGGGGAATACAGGGTAGAGGGGAATACTTAATATGTAGTAGTACTTAACACTAGGGTAGAGGGGAATACTTAATATGTAGTATTCCTTAACACTAGGGTAGAGGGAAATACTTAATATGTAGTAGTACTTAATTAACACTAGGGTAGAGGGGAATACTTAATATGTAGTATTCCTTAACACTATGGTAGAGGGGAATGTAGACAACTTTAAGACAGCTTGGGATGTGGGTCGGTGTGGCTAAAATGTCAGGGCAGAATTTTTGTCCCAGTCCGCCCCTGCACACGCACACACACACACACACACACACACACACACACACACACACACACACACACACACACACACACACACACACACACACACACACACACACACACACACACACACACACACACACACACACACACACACACACACACACACACACACACACACACACACACACACACACGTCACCTGTATGAGACACTTGCTGACATCCGAGGCGCAGAGGGCCTTGTTGCAGGCGCTGGTCTGAGACGGTTCTGATAGGACCAGGAGGAGGAGGAGGGCAGCGGAGGCTGGAACCAGAACATACAGCTGGCCAGGCCTCATCCTGACGGTCAGCTAGTAGGCTGTACACACACGCCTGGCGGTCTGGTTGTCTCCACACACACACACACACACACAGCAACACTCTGTCCGTCTGTCTGTATGTCTGTCTGTCCGTCCACCTGGGTCAACATAAGAAAAAATGGTGTCAGTGCTGGGAGGTGGGATGTGGTGGTGTGTGTGTGTGTGTGTGTGTGTGTGTGTGTGTGTGTGCTTAAATCAATAAACACAAGCAGGTCTACATACATATACCAGACAGACAGGGAGGTCTATAGACATATACCAGACAGACAGGGAGGTCTATAAACATATACCAGACAGACAGACAGGGAGGTCTATAGACATATACCAGACAGACAGGGAGGTCTATAGACATATACCAGACATACAGACAGGGAGGTCTACAGACATATACCAGACAGACAGGGAGGTCTATAGACATATACCAGACAGACAGGGAGGTCTATAGACATATACCAGACAGACAGGGAGGTCTATAGACATATACCAGACAGACAGGGAGGTCTATAGACATATACCAGACAGACAGGGAGGTCTACAGACATATACCAGACAGACAGGGAGGTCTACAGACATATACCAGACAGACAGGGAGGTCTATAGACATATACCAGACATACAGGGAGGTCTATAGACATATACCAGACATACAGACAGGGAGGTCTACAGACATATACCAGACATACAGACAGGGAGGTCTATAGACATATACCAGACAGACAGGGAGGTCTATAGACATATACCAGACATACAGACAGGGAGGTCTACAGACATATACCAGACAGACAGACAGGGAGGTCTATAGACATATACCAGACAGACAGGGAGGTCTATAGACATATACCAGACAGACAGACAGGGAGGTCTATAAACATATACCAGACAGACAGACAGACAGGGAGGTCTATAGACATATACCAGACAGACAGGGAGGTCTATAGACATATACCAGACATACAGACAGGGAGGTCTATAAACATATACCAGACAGACAGGTAGGTCTATAGACATATACCAGACAGACAAGGTCTACAGACATATACCAGACAGACAGGGAGGTCTATAGACATATACCAGACAGACAGGGAGGTCTATAAACATATACCAGACAGACAGACAGGGAGGTCTATAGACATATACCAGACAGACAGGTAGGTCTATAGACATATACCAGACAGACAGACAGGGAGGTCTACAGACATATACCAGACAGACAAGGTCTATAGACATATACCAGACAGACAAGGTCTACAGACATATACCAGACAGACAGGGAGGTCTATAAACATATACCAGACAGACAGGGAGGTCTATAGACATATACCAGACAGACAGGGAGGTCTATAGACATATACCAGACAGACAGGGAGGTCTATAGACATATACCAGACAGACAAGGTCTACAGACATATACCAGACAGACAGGGAGGTCTATAGACATATACCAGACAGACAGACAGGGAGGTCTATAGACATATACCAGACAGACAGGGAGGTCTATAGACATATACCAGACAGACAGGTAGGTCTATAGACATATACCAGACAGACAAGGTCTACAGACATATACCAGACAGACAGACAGGGAGGTCTACAGTTAGACAGAATATAGTACAGTCTGAAGGCGCATTGGACTTACAGATACACAGACAGAACTTAGGCTGGGTTTCTGTACAGCACTTTGAGATATCAGCTGATGTAAGAAGGGCTATATAAATACATTTGAGAACAGACAGAACACAGACAGCTTTGATGGTGCTCGTAAAATAACGTGGTGAATTTGAATTTTCTATAACAAGAGACAAAGAAATGATCTATGACAACCTTTCTAGAGAAAGATAAATGTTATATAACTCAAACAGGACTGTTTTGAAATCCAGTGGTGCTGCAACACATGGATAATAAAATGTAGCCTGTATTTGATGTAACAAATAACCATTTCTTAGCTGTGATGACTTCAAATATGTTGTGTTTTCATAATTTCAATATACTGTAGTTGCCTACAGGAAAACATCTGTCCTAAATTGAAATGCATTATATTCTGACGGGAGTTTGACTAACGTTACAACGGACAGAGGAAAATACCCCTGTTGAAAACCACAAATTAGTCATTTCGTTAATTACACTGAAAACCACAAGTGAGAGTCATTTCGTTAATTACACTGAAACCCACAAGTTAGAGTCATTTCGTTAATTACACTGCACTAACAGTAGATTTAGCCTCCCTTTCTCTACATCTTCTCTACCTCGGGACAAAACGCTCCCTAAAACCCCTACCTAACGTTTTCCTCGCACGAACAACACCGGTTCATCAAGAAGCATAGGCCACAAGAGTCAAAACGAGATTATTAATATTTACCGTTACAATGGTTCGAATCCTTCGTTTGATTGACGGCTGTTTCCCCTTTAAATCCAACACCGCCGGCTTTCCTCGCAAGGTCCAGGATGAAACTCTGCCGTCTATAATAACGATGCAGTCGGAGGGCGTCAGTTTCTCAGCCGCAACGCCGCAGACAGTCGGGCGTCTTAAAGATACAGCGTCCGTTTTAACGTGATCTAGGAACTAAGCAGTTAGTTGGACTGGAGACGGCAGGACTAGTAGCTTAGGCAGAACGAAGAGACACAAATCAGTGTGGCGTGGCTGGGCAGCTCTTCAAGATAACAGAAGCCAGCCACTCAGGGGTCAGGAGGAGAAATATAAACTCCCTTTACTATACCGTTAAAAAAACACTCCTGTCTTGTTTCACAATATTGTCAAGTCAGAGTCCAGATAATATGGGCAACTTTGAATTGATAAAATAATAATTCCCCAATGTCCTCACTGACTTCTTAATTTATAGAAACTAAACCACTGAGTCAAATCTTAACCGTTGTCAAGCCTGACACAAACCTTTTCCCCAGCCATAAAACTCCCCATTAGGCAGCTATTTGTTATTGTAGTCATCACCGGGAGCAGTTCCAGCCTACGGTTCCCTTTAGGTGTGAAAGGGCCAGAAGCCATCAAGTAGCGGTATAGGCTATGGCGGCCTAGACCGGGCCAAACCCGGACGACGCTGGGGATGATTATGCACCGCCCTATGGGACTCCCAATCACAGCCGGTTGTGATACAGCCTGGATTCGAACCAGGGTTTCTATTGTAGAGGAAGATAGGCTATCTAACAACTCAGTATGTGACAGATCCATCCAGGAGTTGGCATAACGTCTGGTTGAACCCACTTATAACCTCAATCAACTTGTTCTCCAACTGGCCTTCCTGGTTAAATAAAGGTGAAAAAAAATAAAAAAAATACCTTAACATAATTTATAACAGGAGATGATTGTGGACTACAGGAAAAGGAGGACCGAGCACGCCCCCATTCTCATCGACGGGGCTGTAGTGGAGCAGGTTGAGAGCTTCAAGTTCCTTGGTGTCCACATCACCAACAAACTATCATGGTCCAAGCACACCAAGACAGTCGTGAAGAGGGCATGACAAAACCTATTCCTCAGGAGACTGAAAAGATTTGGCAATGGTCCTCAGATCCTCAAAAGGTTCTACAGCTGCACCATCGAGAGCATCCTGACTGGTTGCATCACTGCCTGGTATGGCAACTGCTTGGCCTCCGCCCGCAAGGCACTACAGAGGGTAGTGCGTACGGCCCAGTACATCCCCGGGGCCAAGCTTCCTGCCATCCAGGACCTCTATACCAGGCGGTGTCAGAGGAAGGCCCTAAAGGAGGAAGGCGGTGTCAGAGGAAGGCCCCCCCCCCACCCACCCTACACTGCTACTACTCTCTGTTATCATCTATGCATAGCCACTTTAACAACCCTAACTGCATGTACATATCTCAATTACCTCGACACCGGTGCCAAGCTTCCTGCCATCCAGGACCTCTATACCAGGCGGTGTCAGAGGAAGGCCCCCCCCCCCCCAACACTGCTACTACTCTCTGTTATCATCTATGCATAGCCACTTTAACAACCCTAACTGCATGTACATATCTCAATTACCTCGACACCGGTGCCAGAAAGCACATTTCCTATGTTCCAGTACCCCCTGTATATAGCCCCGCTATTGTTATTTACTGCTGCTCTTTAATTATTTGTTATTCTCATCTCTTACTTTAAAAAAAGGAATATATATATTTATATATAATATATATATATATTTTTTTAAGGTATTTTCTTAAAACTGCATCGTTGGTTAAGGGCTTGTAAGTAAGCACTTCACTGTAAGGTCTACACCTGTCGTAACACATGTAACAAATACAATTTAATTTGAATAACAGCTAGATTTTGGGACGTCATTACTGGAATGATTTGTGTATGTCGCCACCTAGTGGAAGGATACAGTTCTGCCATCGGCAGAGATTTTGCTCAAAAGAATTAAACGCTCCCTCCCTGAACACATAAAACACCAGCCTACTACTCCACATCGCTGCGGCCAAACGCCTCACCCACTAGCGTTTATTGCACAGAGCTTTTAGGCTTTATTTATTCGCAGCAGCAACAACAAAAGAAGAAGCGAAAGACAAAAACAGCACAGAAATGTAGTAAAACAGTGTGCAGGTTGGAAGACCAAAAGGGCTGATATGAAAATCACACCGCAAATATAAGTACAAAAAAAAAAACTAAAAGGTTTGTTCAATCAGTTAAACAAATCATATTCATTATAATTGTACATGACTTAGTAAAAAACATGTTTGATTATGTGGGAGTGGGAGTGTGTAAGAGGAGGAGATATATATGCAGGAGATTACTGAGTAGTTTGGTTCATCAGGCTGACCTCCAGTCTTCACGGAGGAGATTACTGAGTAGTTTGGTTCATCAGGCTGACCTCCAGTCTTCACGGAGGAGATTACTGAGTAGTTTGGTCCATCAGGCTGACCTCCAGTCTTCATGGAGGAGATTACTGAGTAGTTTGGTTCATCAGGCTGACCCCCAGTCTTCATGGAGGAGATTACTGAGTAGTTTGGTTCATCAGGCTGACCCCCAGTCTTCATGGAGGAGATTACTGAGTAGTTTGGTTCATCAGGCTGACCTCCAGTCTTCACGGAGGAGATTACTGAGTAGTTTGGTTCATCAGGCTGACCTCCAGTCTTCACGGAGGAGATTACTGAGTAGTTTGGTTCATCAGGCTGACCTCCAGTCTTCACGGAGGAGATTACTGAGTAGTTTGGTTCATCAGGCTGACCTCCAGTCTTCATGGAGGAGATTACTGAGTAGTTTGGTTCATCAGGCTGACCTCCAGTCTTCACGGAGGAGATTACTGAGTAGTTTGGTTCATCAGGCTGACCTCCAGTCTTCATGGAGGAGATTACTGAGTAGTTTGGTTCATCAGGCTGACCTCCAGTCTTCATGGAGGAGATTACTGAGTAGTTTGGTTCATCAGGCTGACCCCCAGTCTTCATGGAGGAGATTACTGAGTAGTTTGGTTCATCAGGCTGACCTCCAGTCTTCATGGAGGAGATTACTGAGTAGTTTGGTTCATCAGGCTGACCTCCAGTCTTCATGGAGGAGATTACTGAGTAGTTTGGTTCATCAGGCTGACCTCCAGTCTTTGCTTGAAGTTATTGAGGGATGATGATGATTTGGCAATGTGAAGATAAGAATTCCAGAGTATGCTACCTCTGTATCTGATGGAGAATTGACTATGTGAGCTGCGGCAGTGGGGAGGGTGAAGGTTATCAGTGTCTTGTGTTATATAGATGGATTTCAGAATTAACCTGGAAGAATCCATTGAAGGGTAAACTGCCTGGGTGGTGTAAGTATTTGTAGACGAAAGTGCATAATTGTCAAATTGTAGCAATTAATATAACGCTATATAACAACGGTTTGGCAAAAAGACACTAGAAAAAGGTTGAGATGACACAAAAAAAACTAGCAAGACAATATTTTAATTCACAACCAATAAAATTTATTCAATTATATATATTACAAATATGTACATGTCATGTAACAAGTAAATATTAAAATAGACATTTTTTAGAACTATCGTTCAATAGGCAATATGTTGAAAAAATAGGCTTTGTTGTAATCTCACATCAAAACTGTAAAAGTTAAGATTTTTTTTTCCGTCTCCCTATTTCTATAGAAGAATTTTGCAACAACACATGGTTTTTCCTTTAATGTGTGCGAGACACCACCTAAAAAACAAGGGACAACACACAGGAAGGTTTGAGGAACTGTACAGTGATGTGTCCAAAAATGGTACCCTAGTCCCTATATAGTTTAGACCAGGGCCCCGCATAGTTCACTACAACCTTGAATATTTGTATTTTCTTTTTTAATGAGTACCACTTCAGCGCCGTGGCAGCACTCTAGACCCAACACCGGCACCCACACCGCTCAAATCATAGGCCTCATTTTAGCCTAAAGATGATGTTGACTGCCTCAAGAGGAATTGTAGGCTATAGCCAGCTATGGGTACTTGGTAATTAGCTGTTTTTCTTTCACTAGCTAACTAGAAATACATTTAAAAATTTACAAAAATCAGGGCTCTCCCTAGGATTTTCTGACAAGGTGGTGCTGATGTAGGACTAAGGTTAGGTAGTGGTGGTGGTGGAGGGGGGGGTCAGTCAACTTCCCCCTCAGGAAATTGGAGCATTTTTGAAAAACCTGTAACTGTCATTTCCTGAAAATGTAGGGGTAATGACTATTCTTGTATTTGTAAATCAAATTTTCTTTCCCCCCCCCCCAATTTTGTGGTATCCAATTGGTAGTTACAGTCTTGTCTCATCGCTGCAACCCCCCATACGGACTCGGGAGAGGCGAAGGTCGAGAGCCGTGCGTCCTCCGAAACACGACTAAGCCGCACTGCTTCTTGACACACTGCTCGCTTAACCCGGATGCCAGCTGCACCAATGTGTCGGAGGAAACACCGTTTCCGGTAATTACTATTCTAACAAATAACTGTCTTTATGTCGATAGTCAGTCAAATGCAAAACTGGCTTCTTCATTTTGTTGGTAGAGAAAATTCAGATTAAATTACTTGATGCAATGTAGTCATTAACATAATGCCTGGTAATGTTTAAACAGTCTGACATAACTTTCTGTGAAGGAAGGTATCAGCGGGAACCAGCAGCTCTCTGCCATGTCTGTTTCCATCCACCTTCTTCTTCTTCTTCTTCTTCCCCCTGCGACGCTCACTGAACTTCAGCAACAACGCAACGTTTCCTTTTCGCTCGTTAATGCTCTCCCGACCTACTACCATTACGGAAATCAAAATGCGCAGGCAAGAAAGTGTTCTCGCTTAGTTGACTAAACGCTGTAGCTAACTACCTTTGCCGTAGTGACCCCTTAGCGAAGGAGCTAACTACCTTTGCCGTAGTGACCCCTTAGCGAAGGAGCTAACTACCTTTGCCGTAGTGACCCCTTAGCGAAGGAGCTAACTACCTTTGCCGTAGTGACCCCTTAGCGAAGGAGCTAACTACCTTTGCCGTAGTGACCCCTTAGCGAAGGAGCTAACTACCTTTGCCGTAGTGACCCCTTAGCGAAGGAGCTAACTACCTTTGCCGTAGTGACCCCTTAGCGAAGGAGCTAACTACCTTTGCCGTAGTGACCCCTTAGCAAAGGAGCTAACTACCTTTGCCGTTGTGACCCCTTAGCGAAGGAGCTAACTACCTTTGCCGTAGTGACCCCTTAGCGAAGGAGCTAACTACCTTTGCCGTAGTGACCCCTTAGCAAAGGAGCTAACTACCTTTGCCGTAGTGACCCCTTAGCAAAGGAGCTAACTACCTTTGCCGTAGTGACCCCTTAGCGAAGGAGCTAACTACCTTTGCCGTAGTGACGCCTTAGCGAAGGAGCTAACTACGGAATAATAGTTACGTGCTTGACTAACACCATACAATTTTGGGAAAATGTTCCCCTACCGTTTTTCCTCATCCATCAGTGATATCAACAAAGTGGAGAGCTGCCATCTTATTGGAGGGAGGAAAACACTAGTATGACTACGGGGGGGGGGGGGGGGGGAGCTAAAGATTCGTTCTATTCGCCCAAGTCCCCGGATTGGCTCAGCTCCATCTTCCGACAGCCGAGTCAAAAAACATTCAATCTGCCAACTAGAAGCCTGTTCATACGTACACTGCTCAAAAAAATAAAGGGAACACTTAAACAACACAATGTAACTCCAAGTCAATCACACTTCTGTGAAATCAAACTGTCCACTTAGGAAGCAACACTGATTGACAATAAATTTCACATGCTGTTGTGCAAATGGAATAGACAAATGGTGGAAATTATAGGCAATTAGCCAGACACCCCCAATAAAGGAGTGATTCTGCAGGTGGTGACCACAGACCACTTCTCAGTTCCTATGCTTCCTGGCTGATGTTTTGGTCACTTTTGAATGCTGGCGGTGCTCTCACTCTAGTAGTAGCATGAGACGGAGTCTACAACCCACACAAGTGGCTCAGGTAGTGCAGCTCATCCAGGATGGCACATTAATGCGAGCTGTGGCAAGAAGATTTGCTGTGTCTGTCAGCGTAGTGTCCAGAGCATGGAGGCGCTACCAGGAGACAGGCCAGTACATCAGGAGACGTGGAGGAGGCCGTAGGAGGGCAACAACCCAGCAGCAGGACCGCTACCTCCGCCTTTGAGCAGGAGGAGCACTGCCAGAGCCCTGCAAAATGAACTCCAGTAGGCCACAAATGTGCATGTGTCAGCATATGGTCTCACAAGGGCTCTGAGGATCTCATCTCGGTACCTAATGGCAGTCAGGCTACCTCTGGCGAGCACATGGAGGGCTGTGCGGCCCCACAAAGAAATGCCACCCCACACCATGACTGACCCACCGCCAAACCGGTCATGCTGGAGGATGTTGCAGGCAGCAGAACGTTCTCCACGGCGTCTCCAGACTCTGTCACGTCTGTCACATGTGCTCATGTGCTCAGTGTGAACCTGCTTTCATCTGTGAAGAGCACAGGGCGCCAGTGGCAAATTTGCCAATCTTGGTGTTCTCTGGCAAATGCCAAACGTCCTGCACGGTGTTGGGCTGTAAGCACAACCCCCACCTGTGGACGTCGGGCCCTCATACCACCCTCATGGAGTCTGTTTCTGACCGTTTGAGCAGACACATGCACATTTGTGGCCTGCTGGAGGTCATTTTGCAGGGCTCTGGCAGTGCTCCTCCTGCTCAAAGGCGGAGGTAGCGGTCCTGCTGCTGGGTTGTTGCCCTCCTACGGCCTCCTCCACGTCTCCTGATGTACTGGCCTGTCTCCTGGTAGCGCCTCCATGCTCTGGACACTACGCTGACAGACACAGCAAACCTTCTTGCCACAGCTCGCATTGATGTGCCATCCTGGATGAGCTGCACTACCTGAGCCACTTGTGTGGGTTGTAGACTCCGTCTCATGCTACCACTAGAGTGAGAGCACCGCCAGCATTCAAAAGTGACCAAAACATCAGCCAGGAAGCATAGGAACTGAGAAGTGGTCTGTGGTCACCACCTGCAGAATCACTCCTTTATTGGGGGTGTCTTGCTAAATGCATATAATTTCCACCTTTTGTCTATTCCATTTGCACAACAGCATGTGAAATTTATTGTCAATCAGTGTTGCTTCCTAAGTGGACAGTTTGATTTCACAGAAGTGTGATTGACTTGGAGTTACATTGTGTTGTTTAAGTGTTCCCTTTATTTTTTTGAGCAGTGTATATTAAGGTTGTTTTTTGTACCAGAGTACTTTGACTATGTTACGCAAACTGCACGCAGGTTGGCAGGTCTGCAATACTTTTGACAAGAGCCTGCATAGGGTCCCGGTCAAAAGTAGTTCACTATATAGGGAATAGGATCCCATTTGGAGTCTAAAGTAGTGCACTATATAGGGAATAGGGTGCCATTTCAGATACAAACTTTGTTTGTGAAAGGACAGAACAAAACGAAAAAAGGAAGGAGCTGAGTGACTTCAGTTAAACCTCAAATCACAACAGTCCACGGTACAGCTTCTTCTGGGATCAGGAAATAACAGCATGCACAGCATCCAAACCACCAGTCAAAGAAATAACACGTTGATGTGGTGCGTGGATCCCAACTCCAGTCCAGATGGGAATAAAAAAAGCAACAAAAAAAAAGAAGCAAAAAATGATAGAACCAAAAGGAGAAAAACAGAAACCGACCCGACATTCTCAAAAGAGTTACGCCAACAACGTTGATGTCAACAACAGTAACAACAACAAGGACCTTGACAGAGAGAAAGAGCACACAGACTCAACACTAATTCAACTTTGGTCCATTAAAACAGACATAAAAAAAATAAAAAAAACATTTTACAATCAAAATATCTTAGTTATTTTTTCTGTACAAGTTTCAAACCATCATTACATGGGTTATTTACAAATGCACAATCTGTCTGTAGAAAATAAGTTAAAAAAAAACAAGTCTGTGTACGATGTAATAAACACTTAAAAACAAAAGCTGAATTGAAATGTTTTTTTTTTTCTTCTCCCGTTTTGTAACCCTGCTCGATGAGGGAGGTGCAGAGGGCAGAGGGATGGTCGACTCCATAGGGAACATCAGGAGGTGCAGAGGGCAGAGGGATGGTCGACTCCATGGGGAACATCAGGAGGTGCAGAGGGCAGAGGGATGGTCGACTCCATGGGGAACATCAGGAGGTGCAGAGGGCAGAGGGATGGTCGACTCCATGGGGAACATCAGGAGGTGCAGAGGGATGGTCGACTCCATAGGGAACATCAGGAGGTGCAGAGGGCAGAGGGATGGTCGACTCCATGGGGAACATCAGGAGGTGCAGAGGGCTGGTCGACTCCATAGGGAACAACAGGAGGTGCAGAGGGATGGTCGACTCCATAGGGAACATCAGGAGGTGCAGAGGGATGGTCGACTCCATAGGGAACATCAGGAGGTGCAGAGGGACGGTCGACTCCATAGGGAACATCAGGAGGTGCAGAGGGATGGTCGACTCCATAGGGAACATCAGGAGGTGCAGAGGGACGGTCGACTCCATAGGGAACATCAGGAGGTGCAGAGGGCAGGTCGACTCCATGGGGAACATCAGGAGGTGCAGAGGGCAGAGGGATGGTCGACTCCATGGGGAACATCAGGAGGTGCAGAGGGCAGAGGGACGGTCGACTCCTTAGGGAACATCAGGAGGTGCAGAGGGCAGAGGGACGGTCGACTCCTTAGGGAACATCAGGAGGTGCAGAGGGCAGAGGGATGGTCGACTCCATAGGGAACATCAGGAGGTGCAGAGGGCAGAGGGATGGTCGACTCCATAGGGAACAACAGGAGGTGCAGAGGGATGGTCGACTCCATGGGGAACATCAGGAGGTGCAGAGGGCAGAGGGATGGTCGACTCCATGGGGAACATCAGGAGGTGCAGAGGGATGGTCGACTCCATGGGGAACATCAGGAGGTGCAGAGGGCAGAGGGATGGTCGACTCCATGGGGAACATCAGGAGGTGCAGAGGGATGGTCGACTCCATGGGGAACATCAGGAGGTGCAGAGGGCAGAGGGATGGTCGACTCCATGGGGAACATCAGGAGGTGCAGAGGGCAGAGGGACGGTCGACTCCATGGGGAACATCAGGAGGTGCAGAGGGATGGTCGACTCCATAGGGAACATCAGGAGGTGCAGAGGGATGGTCGACTCCATGGGGAACATCAGGAGGTGCAGAGGGCAGAGGGATGGTCGACTCCATGGGGAACATCAGGAGGTGCAGAGGGATGGTCGACTCCATAGGGAACATCAGGAGGTGCAGAGGGCAGAGGGACGGTCGACTCCATAGGGAACATCAGGAGGTGTAGAGGGCAGAGGGATGGTCGACTCCATGGGGAACATCAGGAGGTGCAGAGGGCAGAGGGACGGTCGACTCCATAGGGAACATCAGGAGGTGCAGAGGGCAGAGGGATGGTCGACTCCATAGGGAACATCAGGAGGTGCAGAGGGATGGTCGACTCCATAGGGAACATCAGGAGGTGTAGAGGGCAGAGGGACGGTCGACTCCTTAGGGAACATCAGGAGGTGCAGAGGGATGGTCGACTCCATAGGGAACAACAGGAGGTGCAGAGGGATGGTCGACTCCATAGGGAACATCAGGAGGTGCAGAGGGATGGTCGACTCCTTAGGGAACATCAGGAGGTGCAGAGGGATGGTCGACTCCATAGGGAACAACAGGAGGTGCAGAGGGATGGTCGACTCCATAGGGAACATCAGGAGGTGCAGAGGGATGGTCGACTCCTTAGGGAACATCAGGAGGTGCAGAGGGATGGTCGACTCCATAGGGAACAACAGGAGGTGCAGAGGGATGGTCGACTCCATAGGGAACATCAGGAGGTGCAGAGGGATGGTCGACTCCATAGGGAACATCAGGAGGTGCAGAGGGATGGTCGACTCCTTAGGGAACATCAGGAGGTGCAGAGGGCAGAGGGATGGTCGACTCCATAGGGAACATCAGGAGGTGCAGAGGGCAGAGGGATGGTCGACTCCATGGGGAACATCAGGAGGTGCAGAGGGCAGAGGGACGGTCGACTCCATAGGGAACAACAGGAGGTGCAGAGGGATGGTCGACTCCATGGGGAACATCAGGAGGTGCAGAGGGATGGTCGACTCCATAGGGAACAACAGGAGGTGCAGAGGGATGGTCGACTCCATGGGGAACATCAGGAGGTGCAGAGGGACGGTCGACTCCATGGGGAACATCAGGAGGTGCAGAGGGCTGGTCGACTCCATAGGGAACAACAGGAGGTGCAGAGGGATGGTCGACTCCATAGGGAACATCAGGAGGTGCAGAGGGATGGTCGACTCCTTAGGGAACATCAGGAGGTGCAGAGGGATGGTCGACTCCATAGGGAACAACAGGAGGTGCAGAGGGATGGTCGACTCCATAGGGAACATCAGGAGGTGCAGAGGGATGGTCGACTCCTTAGGGAACATCAGGAGGTGCAGAGGGATGGTCGACTCCATAGGGAACAACAGGAGGTGCAGAGGGATGGTCGACTCCATAGGGAACATCAGGAGGTGCAGAGGGATGGTCGACTCCTTAGGGAACATCAGGAGGTGCAGAGGGCAGAGGGATGGTCGACTCCATAGGGAACATCAGGAGGTGCAGAGGGCAGAGGGATGGTCGACTCCATGGGGAACATCAGGAGGTGCAGAGGGCAGAGGGACGGTCGACTCCATAGGGAACAACAGGAGGTGCAGAGGGATGGTCGACTCCATGGGGAACATCAGGAGGTGCAGAGGGATGGTCGACTCCATAGGGAACAACAGGAGGTGCAGAGGGATGGTCGACTCCATGGGGAACATCAGGAGGTGCAGAGGGATGGTCGACTCCATAGGGAACATCAGGAGGTGCAGAGGGCAGAGGGACGGTCGACTCCATAGGGAACATCAGGAGGTGCAGAGGGCAGAGGGATGGTCGACTCCATAGGGAACATCAGGAGGTGCAGAGGGATGGTCGACTCCATAGGGAACATCAGGAGGTGCAGAGGGCAGAGGGATGGTCGACTCCATAGGGAACATCAGGAGGTGCAGAGGGCAGAGGGACGGTCGACTCCATAGGAAACATCAGGAGGTGCAGAGGGCAGAGGGACGGTCGACTCCATGGGGAACATCAGGAGGTGCAGAGGGCAGAGGGATGGTCGACTCCATGGGGAACATCAGGAGGTGCAGAGGGCAGAGGGATGGTCGACTCCATGGGGAACATCAGGAGGTGCAGAGGGCAGAGGGATGGTCGACTCCATAGGGAACATCAGGAGGTGCAGAGGGCAGAGGGACGGTCGACTCCATAGGGAACATCAGGAGGTGCAGAGGGCAGAGGGACGGTCGACTCCATAGGGAACATCAGGAGGTGCAGAGGGATGGTCGACTCCATAGGGAACATCAGGAGGTGCAGAGGGCTGGTCGACTCCATAGGGAACATCAGGAGGTGCAGAGGGATGGTCGACTCCATAGGGAACATCAGGAGGTGCAGAGGGCAGAGGGATGGTCGACTCCTTAGGGAACATCAGGAGGTGCAGAGGGATGGTCGACTCCATAGGGAACATCAGGAGGTGCAGAGGGCAGAGGGATGGTCGACTCCATAGGGAACATCAGGAGGTGCAGAGGGCAGAGGGATGGTCGACTCCTTAGGGAACATCAGGAGGTGCAGAGGGCAGAGGGATGGTCGACTCCATGGGGAACATCAGGAGGTGCAGAGGGATGGTCGACTCCATAGGGAACATCAGGAGGTGCAGAGGGCAGAGGGATGGTCGACTCCATAGGGAACATCAGGAGGTGCAGAGGGCAGAGGGACGGTCGACTCCATAGGGAACAACAGGAGGTGCAGAGGGCAGAGGGACGGTCGACTCCATGGGGAACATCAGGAGGTGCAGAGGGCAGAGGGATGGTCGACTCCATGGGGAACATCAGGAGGTGCAGAGGGCAGAGGGACGGTCGACTCCATGGGGAACATCAGGAGGTGCAGAGGGCAGAGGGACGGTCGACTCCATAGGGAACATCAGGAGGTGCAGAGGGATGGTCGACTCCATAGGGAACATCAGGAGGTGCAGAGGGCAGAGGGACGGTCGACTCCATGGGGAACATCAGGAGGTGCAGAGGGCAGAGAGATGGTCGACTCCATAGGAAACATCAGGAACGGCACCCTATTTTCTATATACTTCACAAAGTGCCCTATATAGGGAATAGTGTCCATGCTTGGTCTCTCTCTGGAGCTCTTTCCTCTCAGCAGACAGCAGCACCTGGCGCTGCCCCAACCCCTACCCAGCCTCGGGCCCCTGGGGTAAGTGTGTGGTCTGGGCCCCTGAGCCCTGGTGGAGCTCCAGGCCTGTCCAGAACAGAATAAGCAGTCAGTTTGCCACTAGTTGGGAGAATAAGGCCAGGTCTGTGGTGTCTCTGTTGTCTACCATAGGAGCTCAGCCACATTTAGAGAAGTGCTGCTCACACACACACACACACACACACACACACACACACACACACACACACACACACACACACACACACACACACACACACACACACACACACACACACACACACACACACACACACACACGTGGTGCTCTCTACACACATCCATGTTCCAAGTGCCTCACGTTTCCCATCCCTCCATCTCTTTATCCCCGTTAAGAGGTAGATGGGCCACTAGATGATCCTTCCTAATCATCGGTCCTCTGCCTGACCCTGACTGCCAGTCCTAGCCTAAAGGTCAAGGGTCACAGGTCATATGGGCGTGAGGTCAAAGTCGTCGTTGACCTCTACCAGGGGGATGTAGAACTCGGATATCTCGAAGATGGAGGTGGACTTGTACATGACTGGATCCAGCTCCTGGAGTTTCAGCTGCCAATGGAGACGCTGGACAGCATTAAGAGCTGCTGCCTCGTGCTGCTGCCGCATCAGAAGACACGTCTGGAGAGAGAGAGAGAGAGAGAGAGAGACAGAGAGAGAGAGAGAGACAGAGAGACAGCGAGAGACAGCGAGACAGAGAGAGAGACAGCGAGACAGAGAGAGAGACAGAGAGAGAGAGAGAGAGACAGCGAGAGAGAGCGAGAGACAGAGACAGCGAGAGAGAGACAGAGACAGCGAGAGAGACAGAGAGAGAGAGAGAGACAGCGAGAGAGAGAGAGCGAGAGAGAGAGAGAGACAGCGAGAGAGAGAGAGAGACAGCGAGAGAGAGAGAGACACAGCGAGAGAGAGAGAGACACAGCGAGAGAGAGAGACAGCGAGAGAGAGAGAGACAGAGAGAGACAGCGAGAGAGAGAGAGACAGAGACAGAGAGAGAGAGAGCGAGAGACAGCGAGAGAGAGCGAGAGACAGCGAGAGAGAGCGAGAGACAGCGAGAGACAGCGAGAGACAGCGAGAGAGAGAGAGAGACAGCGAGAGAGAGAGAGAGACAGCGAGAGAGAGAGAGACAGCGAGAGAGAGAGAGACAGCGAGAGAGAGAGAGAGAGAGAGAGAGAGAGAGAGAGAGAGAGAGAGAGAGAGAGAGACAGCGAGAGAGAGAGACAGCGAGAGAGACAGCGAGAGAGAGAGAGAGAGAGACAGCGAGAGAGAGAGAGAGAGACAGCGAGAGAGAGAGAGAGAGAGAGACAGCGAGAGAGAGAGAGAGAGAGAGAAAGAGACAGCGAGAGAGAGCGAGAGAGAGAGAGACAGCGAGAGAGAGAGAGACAGAGCGAGAGAGAGACAGAGCGAGAGAGAGACAGAGCGAGAGAGAGAGAGAGCGAGAGAGAGAGACAGCGAGAGAGAGCGAGAGACAGAGACAGCGAGAGAGAGAGAGAGACAGCGAGAGAGAGAGAGAGACAGCGAGAGAGACAGCGAGAGAGAGAGAGAGCGAGTGAGACAGCGAGAGAGAGAGAGAGCGAGAGAGACAGCGAGAGAGAGAGAGAGAGAGCGAGAGAGACAGCGAGAGAGAGAGAGAGAGAGAGAGAGACAGCGAGAGAGAGAGAGAGAGAGAGAGAGAGAGAGAGACAGCGAGAGAGAGAGAGACAGCGAGAGAGAGAGAGAGACAGCGAGAGAGAGCGAGAGAGAGAGAGACAGCGAGAGAGAGAGAGAGAGAGAGAGAGAGAGAGACAGCGAGAGAGAGAGAGAGAGAGAGACAGCGAGAGAGAGAGAGAGAGAGAGAGACAGCGAGAGAGAGCGAGAGAGAGAGAGAGAGACAGCGAGACAGAGCGAGAGAGAGACAGAGCGAGAGAGAGACAGAGCGAGAGAGAGACAGAGCGAGAGAGAGACAGAGCGAGAGAGAGACAGAGCGAGAGAGAGACAGAGCGAGAGAGAGACAGCGACAGCGAGAGACAGCGACAGCGAGAGACAGCGAGAGAGAGAGACAGCGACAGCGAGAGACAGCGACAGCGAGAGACAGCGAGAGACAGCGACAGCGAGAGACAGCGAGAGACAGCGAGAGCGAGAGAGGATACATAAAATATTAAACAATTGGATGACACTGGATATGATTGATTCGCTAAAGGAATACATTTCAAATTTGAGGTTTCTGAAATATTGATAAAAAATCATCTTAAAAAGGTGGTTAAACAGGATGAATGAAACTCATGAACATCCATGCCATTGGCTGCATGCTCAAAAAATGTATTTCCAGATTACAGGTAGTACGGATATTATTTTTCAGAGAAATCTTACCTTGAGTTTATCGAACTTGTCGTCCACGTCTTGTAACCAGGACATAAACTGGCGGGCGTTGAAACGATCCCTCACCGACGTCTTGCCATCTTGGTCACCCTGGAAACCAAAACACACACGTAAACATCATTAGGCGGTGACCTGTTCCTGTAGGTTCATGCTCTACAACATTCGCAGAGTACGACCCTGCCTCACACAGGAAGCGGCGCAGGTCCTAATCCAGGCACTTGTCATCTCCCGTCTGGATTACTGCAACTCGCTGTTGGCTGGGCTCCCTGCCTGTGCCATTAAACCCCTACAACTCATCCAGAACGCCGCAGCCCGTCTGGTGTTCAACCTTCCCAAGTTCTCTCACGTCACCCCGCTCCTCCGCACACTCCACTGGCTTCCAGTTGAAGCTCGCATCCGCTACAAGACCATGGTGCTTGCCTACGGAGCTGTGAGGGGAACGGCACCTCCGTACCTTCAGGCTCTGATCAGGCCCTACACCCAAACAAGGGCACTGCGTTCATCCACCTCTGGCCTGCTCGCCTCCCTACCTCTGAGGAAGTACAGTTCCCGCTCAGCCCAGTCAAAACTGTTCGCTGCTCTGGCACCCCAATGGTGGAACAAACTCCCTCACGACGCCAGGTCAGCGGAGTCAATCACCACCTTCCGGAGACACCTGAAACCCCACCTCTTTAAGGAATACCTAGGATAGGATAAAGTAATCCTTCTAACCCCCCCCCCCCCCCTTAAAAGATTTAGATGCACTATTGTAAAGTGGTTGTTCCACTGGATATCATAAGGTGAATGCACCAATTTGTAAGTCGCTCTGGATAAGAGCGTCTGCTAAATGACTTAAATGTAAATGTAAATGTAATTAGTACAACGTTACTCAGAACTGTCAGTAGTAAAGTTCAGTTCTGTTAAAACCATCATGGTTTTTAAAACACTTGTTGTAAAAAGCACTTCGCGTCAACAAGTGAGTCTCTCTGGATAAAAGCGGAATGACTCAAATGGAAGCGTAACTGCTGTTGTAAAAATCATTTACAAATACATTTGATTAGTTGATTGATGCCAACTTATCCATTCTAGAGTATATGATCAATTCTAAATAAATGTGATTTGATGCCAAAACTTACTGATTCGACAGTGCGTGACATCATGCCACTTGATTGGGCATCCTGAGGCATGTTATACACTTCAGCGTCCAATAGCACGGTGCATGCACTGAACGGGAGCGTCTGATTGGCTAGCGTTCTGGCGGCCCGGTAGTGGACTCGTAACACCTCCTGCTCGTTGGAAACAATCAGCTTTTCCTGGAAGGAAAAAAAAGGAGGGAGTTGAGTTGGACTAGAATAATCAGACAGGAGTGTTGGACAAGAATAATCAGACAGGAGAGTTGGACTAGAATAATCAGACAGGAGAGTTGGACTAGAATAATCAGACAGGAGAGTTGGACTAGAATAATCAGACAGGAGAGTTGGACTAGAATAATCAGACAGGAGAGTTGGACTAGAATAATCAGACAGGAGTGTTGGACTAGAATAATCAGACAGGAGTGTTGGACTAGAATAATCAGACAGGAGTGTTGGACTAGAATAATCAGACAGGAGAGTTGGACTAGAATAATCAGACAGGAGAGTTGGACTAGAATAATCAGACAGGAGAGTTGGACTAGAATAATCAGACAGGAGTGTTGGACTAGAATAATCAGACAGGAGTGTTGGACTAGAATAATCAGACAGGAGAGTTGGACTAGAATAATCAGACAGGAGTGTTGGACTAGAATAATCAGACAGGAGTGTTGGACTAGAATAATCAGACAGGAGTGTTGGACTAGAATAATCAGACAGGAGTGTTGGACTAGAATAATCAGACAGGAGAGTTGGACTAGAATAATCAGACAGGAGAGTTGGACTAGAATAATCAGACAGGAGTGTTGGACTAGAATAATCAGACAGGAGAGTTGGACTAGAATAATCAGACAGGAGAGTTGGACTAGAATAATCAGACAGGAGAGTTGGACTAGAATAATCAGACAGGAGAGTTGGACTAGAATAATCAGACAGGAGTGTTGGACTAGAATAATCCGACAGGAGTGTTGGACTAGAATAATCAGACAGGAGAGTTGGACTAGAATAATCAGACAGGAGAGTTGGACTAGAATAATCAGACAGGAGAGTTGGACTAGAATAATCAGACAGGAGAGTTGGACTAGAATAATCAGACAGGAGTGTTGGACTAGAATAATCAGACAGGAGTGTTGGACTAGAATAATCAGACAGGAGAGTTGGACTAGAATAATCAGACAGGAGAGTTGGACTAGAATAATCAGACAGGAGAGTTGGACTAGAATAATCAGACAGGAGAGTTGGACTAGAATAATCAGACAGGAGTGTTGGACTAGAATAATCAGACAGGAGTGTTGGACTAGAATAATCAGACAGGAGAGTTGGACTAGAATAATCAGACAGGAGTGTTGGACTAGAATAATCAGACAGGAGTTGACAGATTCAACAGGAGTTGGACTAGAATAATCAGACAGGAGAGTTGGACTAGAATAATCAGACAGGAGTGTTGGACTAGAATAATCAGACAGGAGAGTTGGACTAGAATAATCAGACAGGAGATGTTGGACTAGAATAATCAGGACAGGAGTGTTTGGACTAGAATAATCAGACAGGAGAGTTGGACTAGAATAATCAGACAGGAGAGTTGGACTAGAATAATCAGACAGGAGTTGCGACTAATCAGACAGGAGTGTTGGACTAGAATAATCAGACAGGAGAGTTGGACTAGAATAATCAGACAGGAGAGTTGGACTAGAATAATCAGACAGGAGAGTTGGACTAGAATAATCAGACAGGAGTGTTGGACTAGAATAATCAGACAGGAGTGTTGGACTAGAATAATCAGACAGGAGAGTTGGACTAGAATAATCAGACAGGAGTGTTGGACTAGAATAATCAGACAGGAGTGTTGGACTAGAATAATCAGACAGGAGTAGTTGGACTAGAATAATCAGACAGGAGTGTTTGGACTAGAATAATCAGACAGGAGAGTTGGACTAGAATAATCAGACAGGAGGTTGGACTAGAATAATCAGACAGGAGTGTGGACTAGAATAATCAGACAGGAGTGTTGGACTAGAATAATCAGACAGGAGAGTTGGACTAGAATAATCAGACAAGGAGAGTTGGACTAGAATAATCAGACAGGAGTGTTGGACTAGAATATCAGACAGGAGAGTTGGACTAGAATAATCAGACAGGAGTGTTGGACTAGAATAATCAGACAGGAGAGTTGGACTAGAATAATCAGACAGGAGTGTTGGACTAGAATAATCAGACAGGAGAGTTGGACTAGAATAATCAGACAGGAGTGTTGGACTAGAATAATCAGACAGGAGTAGTTGGACTAGAATAATCAGACAGGAGTGTTGGACTAGAATAATCAGACAGGAGAGTTGGACTAGAATAATCAGACAGGAGAGTTGGACTAGAATAATCAGACAGGAGAGTTGGACTAGAATAATCAGACAGGAGAGTTGGACTAGAATAATCAGACAGGAGAGTTGGACTAGAATAATCAGACAGGAGAGTTGGACTAGAATAATCAGACAGGAGAGTTGGACTAGAATAATCAGACAGGAGAGTTGGACTAGAATAATCAGACAGGAGAGTTGGACTAGAATAATCAGACAGGAGTGTTGGACTAGAATAATCAGACAGGAGTGTTGGACTAGAATAATCAGACAGGAGAGTTGGACTAGAATAATCAGACAGGAGAGTTGGACTAGAATAATCAGACAGGAGTGTTGGACTAGAATAATCAGACAGGAGAGTTGGACTAGAATAATCAGACAGGAGTGTTGGACTAGAATAATCAGACAGGAGAGTTGGACTAGAATAATCAGACAGGAGAGTTGGACTAGAATAATCAGACAGGAGAGTTGGACTAGAATAATCAGACAGGGAGTGTTGGACTAGAATAATCAGACAGGAGTTTTGGACTAGAATAATCAGACAGGATGTTGGACCTAGGGAGGAATAATCAGACAGAGAGGTTGGACTAGAATAATCAGACAGGAGTGTTGGACTAGAATAATCAGACAGGAGAGTTGGACTAGAATAATCAGACAGGAGTGTTGGACTAGAATAATCAGACAGGAGTGTTGGACTAGAATAATCAGAACAGGAGTGTTGGACTAGAATAATCAGACAGGAGAGTTGGACTAGAATCATCAGACAGGAGTGTGGTGGACTAGAATAATCAGACAGGAGAGTTGGACTAGAATAATCAGACAGGAGTGTTGGACTAGAA